>NW_027110122.1:19925-20759 GCF_000696795.3 Halyomorpha halys | reverse complement strand
TAGTGGAAACCACACTAGTGATAATGATACGATGACCGACGTTTGTATATAGTGGAAACCACACTAGTGATAATGATACGATGACCGATGATTGTATTTAGTGGAAACCACACTAGTGATAATGATACGATGACCGATGATTGTATTTAATGGAAACCACACTAGAGATAATGATACGATGACCGATGATCGTATTTAGTAGAACCCTCGCTAAAGCTAATAATACGATGACGGTGAATTGTATATAGTAGAAACAAAGCAAGTACTAAAGATATGATGGCCAAAAATTGTGTATAAAAGAATCAACATTACTTGCATTGATATGATGGTGGAGTTTGTGGATTGTAGATATCACACTAGTGCTAATGATAGAATGGCCGAGGATATTATATAGTAGAAACCACACTAGTTGTGGGAATCATATAAATTTACTCAATTTATAGATACCTCCAGATGTTTTTAAATAAAGTGCACAAAAGTTCAAATCCATCGCTTTTATTGTAACAAAATATAATATTTACATGCAATACAAAACAATAGTTCAATGATCAGATTTAAAATACAACAGATCACGAGGTTAGACTGTAAATAATATGCTTCACCACCTTATAACAACGAATAACAACAACAAGCACAGCACTGTAACCTTCCACTACATTCTTGCACTTCGCTATCAATACTTAATATCCTCCCACCTTTCGATCATAACACAAGGGCATCCTATTGGTATTTGGTCTCACTCTGCGACCGCTGCGTGCTATGACGTCTTCTATATGATGTCTATTGCTATGACGTCTTCTCTATGATGTATATTGCTATGACGTCTTCTCTATG
>NW_027110122.1:9686-19255 GCF_000696795.3 Halyomorpha halys | reverse complement strand
TTGCTATGACGTCTTCTCTATGATGTCTATTGCTATGACGTCTTCTATATGATGTCTATTGCTATGATGTCTTCTCTATGATGTCTATTGCTATGTCTTCTCCCACATCTCAGGGTCATCGGTGGGCTCCACTTTTAGTGAGGCTGCCACTTCCTAGGGAAAAACTCTTTGCACGTACTATCTCTCCAGAAACTGTTCTAAGCCGGGTCTCTTTAACCAAACCATACTTTTCGGGGTATACTTCAAGTACTTTTGCCAAAGGCCCAAACAAATGCTTCCCATAGTCGCCTCCAACCAAGGCCACATCACCCTTCTTCAAGATGTATCCACTATTTTCATTTTCTGTGAAATGAGTTACAAGCTGACTGAGTTACAATCTCTTCTCAAACGCTGCAAGAAACGATACCATGTCTAAATGATCTACATCCGGTACTCCAATGTCGAGCGTGTCCTGGAGGAACATAGCTGGAGTAAGAGGATCCAAATCACCAGTATCTTCAGATACATACGTTAGTGGTCTATGATTAATAATAGCTTCACAATCACATATAAGAGTATTGAGTTTCTCATACTTTAATGCATGTCCTAATACTCTTCTGAGCATTGACAATTTGAATAAGCCGTTTACACCAACCACCCCACCATGCTGCAGTTGTTGGATTAAATTTTCATTGAATTCTACGCCTACTATTCAATCTTTTGCCAAAGAATGTTACAAGATGAGTTTTCAGCCCCAAAAAAATTAGTGCCATTGTCGCTAAATATGGTTTTCGGTCGTCCACGCCGAGCGATAAATCTTCTATGGCTCTGAAGAAATTCAATTGGAGACAGAGAAGTGACAAGTTCCATGTGACCTACCCCATATACCGCACAGGTATACATTCTTGGTATATAGAACAATCCAGCTCTTCTCTCCATCACGAAGAATCAACGGTCCTGCTAGGTCAACTCCCACAACCTCAAACAAAACCGCTTCTCTCACTCTTTCTTCAGGCAAAATTTTAGGTTTGGTTTTGGTAGCACTTCCCAGGGACCTTTTACATCTAATACAGGTAGTAATGACGGTTTTTACTATTCTTCTTCCTTTCAGAATCCAAAATCAGTCACGAAGCTTGCACAATAGAATCTGTACACCCACATGCCCCATTTTAGTATGCTCTTGGTAAATAAGTCTTCTGACCAATTCATGACTGCCAGATAGAACCATAGGTGTTTTGAAATCCTCTTTGTCTTGATGCGATTTTGGTGTTGACTCTCTAAATTCCGGCTTCATCTTCAAATATACACAATGACTTCAGTAGTGAATTTCTCTTATCTTCGAAACTCTCTGAGTGTACTATTTTACCAAGATTTTCTCAGCTGTATCAACCTCCAAGACTGTCAATTTACCCTTGAAGCGTAAATCCTTTTGCGTTCTGGAATTCTTAATAAATCTCAGAATCCAGGCTACCATCCCCTTTTGCTATAAGAACTAAAATATCTTAAAAACCACGATCCTTTTAACTGTTGTCTGACAAATTCCCTTTATTTTATCTCTTGCTACCTCTTCTTCATTTACTTCATATGTTGAAGCTGACCATAAATTCTCCTCTTTCCGCAACTTGTTTGGTCCCTCCAACCAACGAGACTGTAGCAAGGAACCTGCTGAGCAACCACGAGAAGGGAGCCTGGGTTCATGTAACTAGGCACGTATCTCCAATCGTTGAATCAGTTCCTTGCAGGTATTGACAGCTGCTCATTATTCTTGATTCAACTTAAAGCCGTCGTCGAATCTGTCCAGAAACAACAGCTCATATCAGCCATGTTCATTGCTTCTCTAACAGAATGTGCTAAACGTCCACCAATACAACAGGCCAACAACTCCAATCTTGTTATGGTTATCTGCTTCAAAGGAGCCACTCTAGCCTTTTCCTGGAGAAGATGTATCTCAACAACATTCTTATATTCTCTTCTCAAAAATACTGCTGCTGCAGATGAAGTCTTGCCGGCATCACAGAAGGTATGCAGACTATAGATACCTCCTCCTGGAATATAAATGACACAACGCGGAATTTTTACTTGACTGAGATTGGGCAGACCTATCACCTACTTCATAAACTTAATTTTTATATCTTCCGACACATTAGAATCCCAACTTAACTTCTGTCTCCAGCTATCTAGCAGCACAATTTTAGGAGTCAAAGTAACTGTACTGACTTTACTTGTAAAGTAAAGTACTGACTTTATATTTAACTCATCAACCAATTTCTTCAATATATAAGATCTCTGAGAACCGGAATTAATTAAACCTCTAACTACTCTAATGCGCTCTCTTCCCTTTTCTCTTCTTTGTTTATTGAAAATTCTGTGTACATCAGTGAACTATGCCTCTTACCATAAACTACACATCTTACAGGCGCCTTACAATATATTTTCCTATGTCCAGATTTGAAACACAAAAAAACATTCTCTTTTTTGGCTTAATATAACCCTCTTTTCCCCCAATGTCATTTTCGGTGCATTAAAACAGTCTCTACTCTCATGACCCTTTTCATAAAATACACAATTCACATTTCTTTTAATTCTCTCACCAGAAAATAAATTACTAGCAGTAGGAACAGGCGTTTCTTCCTTCCAAATCCGGTCGCTCTTTCGGTTTCTCTCGCTCCTAAACCCTGATTGTGCTAAATTTATTCTTTCTTCACCTTCCACCTCTGATTTAAGGAATGCGATCAACTGTTTTAATTTAATCTAAAAAATTCATTTGCTTCGTTATTGATTAATAAAAATCTAACTTATTAATAAAAAGGCGCACCTGTATTTTATTGGGCTCATTTTCCTCAAATTCTTTGGTCCATTGATTATAGGTCATGGTGAACATCATCCTTACCGTTATCCTTTCAGTAACATGTTCATTCTGTGCCATAATTATTGTTTTGTTTTTTCTCTTTTCTCGATCTTAACTAATTAATTGTACACTTTCTGCACTAGTTACGTTCAAGTCGGTGTCACCAAATGTCGGGAATCAAATAAATTTACCCAATTTATAGATACCTCCAAAAGTTATTAAATAAAGTGCACAAAAGTTCAAATCAAACGCTTGTATTGTAACAAAATATAATCTTTAGATACAACACAAAACAACAGTTCAGATTTAAAATAAAACAGATCACAAGGTTAGACTGTAAACAATATGCTTCACCATCTAAGAAGAAGGATAAATAACAATAAGAACAGCACTGTAACCGTCCACTATATTCTTTCAGTTCACTGTCGATACTCAACACTAGTGCTATACCAACACTATAGTACGCTACAGTACTATACCACTAGTGCTATACCAACACTATAGTACACTACAGTACTATACCACTAGTGCTATACCAACACTATAGTACACTACAGTACTATAACACTAGTGCTAATGATACGATGGGCTAGGATAGTCTATTTCAGTTCAAGTACTATACCACTAGTGCTATACCAACACTATAGTACACTACAGTACTATACCACTAGTGCTATACCAACACTATAGTACACTACAGTACTATAACCCTAGTGCTAATGATACGATGGGCTAGGATAGTCTATTTCAGTTCAATGTCGGTACTAAACACTAGTGCTATACCAACACTATAGTACACTACAGTACTATAACACTAGTGCTAATGATACGATGGCCTAGGATGGTCTGTTTCAGTTCACTATCGATACTCAACTCTAGTGGTATACCAACACTATAGTACACTAAAGTATTATAACACTAGTTCTATTTCAGAATCAACTCTTGGCATTGCTATTAATTGAATAAACGGTATCAGCAGTAAAGTGTGGAAGTGGATATTGTTTAATTTGATAATAAGAAAATATCTTGAAATGTACTAATTAATGATAGCATTAACGTGAATATGCCCCTGATAGAATTTTATTTTTCCTGCTTCCAGAAATTCTCGATACAGTTTTTCTGTATGTGATGAAATTCTCTTTTTTATTTTGTTATTGGAGTTTCAATAGTATCGATTGAACAATTAATTTTTGTAGTGACAGAGCTCTAACATTTGGTTGAGGCATGTAACATAAAAATAATGTTAATGTTGGTCGGAACGGATCCATCAAAATAATTTTCATAGTAGTTATTTCTCCTGCACTGCAAGTGCTAGTGCAAAACCCTGTGATTATTTTTAATATCTTATGAAAGCAAATATCATAATTATTAAAAAAGAAGTTTCTTTAATTAACATATTGCCTTTGGCTTTTCATATTTTACTTAAGTCTTGTTGTATGAGAAAATATATTTTTGTATTATATTGTTTTGTATTATATTGTTTGTATTATAAAATATATTGTTTGTCTATTGTATATTAATTATGGTTTTTGTACCAAATCAGTATAGTTTATTGGATATAATTTAAATCATAACAGTGATAAATATAATACAGTTTTACTATGTGGATGTAAGTTTCTCAGAGAATATAAAGATGCTAGTTTTCTTAGAAGGTTATGTGGCTCTTTTTCCAGATTTTCCACTAAAATCTGACATCTAGGACTCATATTACATTCTTATTTCTAAACCAGTACACTAACAACTCACCAATGTTTTTAAGAAAATATGCACTAACATTTCGTCCCATATGTTGTTACTAATTCGTTTTTTTTTAAACTAAATTATATTTTACTATAAAACTAACTTTGTTACTTGTACTAGACATTATCTATTATTAGCATGATATTAAGTGCTAGCTATTTTCTCCTTCTTAACAATACTATTTACGAGATGTTGGTATGGCAACTGGCCTACAACCTGCTATATTAAGCGCTAGCCTTTTTAAGGCTCTATTTATTAGATCTACGGTACCATGGACATAGGAGGAAGTGGATGCAGCGGTGGATTCATGAAGTTCATGCCACAGCCCAACGCCTTTAGGAAACCGCCAAAGCACATTCTCGCTCTCATCGGTCAGCGAAATAACCTTCGCAACATCTTCCAGCGCACACATGACTACAGCCTGAAACCGGCCATCAATGCGATGACCCGGCAGATAGCGGACTCCTAGCCTCATGCGGGACTGAAAAACCTCGCTCTGGCATGACCAACTACGGAGGACACATGATGATCATCGCCAGTACTGGAGACTCATGAGGTCTTTCGTCAACAAGAAGCGGAGTGATCACCTCACATCAGGCGACGATCTCCTGACATCGGGAAAACAGGTTGAACCCTTGGCCACAAACTATGCAGCAAGGGGTGCTGAACGGACGACCAGTGCACCTCATCCACAACCTGGACCACCGAGCCCCAACGAGAAGCCGCTATTCTCCTCTTTCAACCAACTTCAGTCTGTATTACGAAGCGTCAAAAGGAACAAGTCGTCAGGACTGGACGGAATACCGTATGTAGTCATGAAGATGCTTCCTAGGAAGAGTAAAGCCTTCCTACTCAACATCTTCAACTCATGCATGCGGATTTCATACTTTCCCAACGCATGGAAACGAGCTATTGTAGTACCTATATTCAAACCAGGGAAGAAGGGAGACTCGACCGAGCACTATCGTCCGATTAACCTCCTCTCGCACACGAGTAAGGGGGAGTGAGGAACGGCTCATCAACCACCACCTGATGAAACACTACAGAGAGGAAAATGAAAATGACTTCTCACCACAGCAGACCGGATTCCAACGGGGAGTCACCCACCTGGCGAATCTCCTTGCGCACACCATGCAGATGAGGAAAAACTGTCCGACGGCCTTCATCTCACTAGATTGCATCCAAGCCTTCGAGAGTGTTTCCCACCGCTCCTACTCCGCCGATTGAAGGAATTCAAGTTTCCCACCACCCTATGCCGAATCACCGGAAGCTACCTCAGTGGAAGATCCCTCGTCGTATGGGTTGGCGAGAACCTCTCCTCTCCAGTCCCCAACACCTGCGGAGTACCTCATGGATCGGTACTAGGTCCAGTACTATTTGTCGTCTTTACGGCACCTATAGTAGCCATTGAACACCCAAAGGCAGTGGTAGCAGCCTATGCGGACGACATCGGCATCAACGCTTCCAGCATTAGTGCCAAGACAGCCCTAACCCACGCTCAAGAAGCTGCAGCCACCATCACTAATGCTCTTAAAAGTATTGGGATTAGGGTGAACCCCGGCAAAACGGACGCCATCATGATTTCGTTCCAAAAAAAGAAAGAAGCCACTGCCTACCACCTTTAAAGTGGATGAAGTCGACCAGCCAATCTCCAACTCCATTCTCTACCTGGCCGTCACACTGGATAGGCACCTCACCTTCTCCAGTCACGTTCGGGAGAGGCTTAAGCTGGCCCGCCAGAAAAGCTACAGGCTCTTCCATCTCCTCAAAACCCCGCAACTCTGGCTTAAGCTTAAGGCTGAAGCTGCAAATCTACAAGGCGATAATCCGTCTGACTCTGCTCTATGGTGCACCCCTGCTGCGTCACCACTACCAAACCACGCTTGAAAAGCTGCAGAGCTATCAGAATTTCGTCCTCCGGCGAATCGTCCATGGAACAACTCTACAGAGGGCAGACATACCAGACACAACCATTCACCAGGAACTCCAGCTACCCTCTATGCCGGAGTATATAGGCCGAAGGCACATCAAATTCTTTGATGGGCTGAAGGCCTGTGCCAACCCGCTATTCAGAGAAATCGCCCCTCCAACAAGAGATGGAAGATGGCAAACCACAGTCCCCTTGGTAGACGTCCTCGCCAAGGGAAGGACATCGGTCTCTGCAGCATGAAGTCATCTCACCACCACCAACACCACCAGCCGGAATGGCCCCTCCCCATTTCATGTAAGCCTCCCAGCTATCATGCAATCTATGTATAACCGCCTTCAGCGGACCATGTTTTTGCTCATCTTATAATTCCATACGGCAAAGGAAGATATCATGTAAATTTGTATAATGTATTGTATTATATATTTGTATTCTGTAACAATATATAAAAATAAAGAGTTTTGAAAATAAAAAAAAGGACCTATTTACGAGATGTTGGCGTGGTAACTGTTTTGGAACTTGCTATATAAAGCGCTAGCTATTTTCTCCTTCTTAAGGCTATTATATACGAGATGTTGGCGTGGTAACTGTTTTGGAACTTGCTATATAAAGCGCTAGCTATTTTCTCCTTCTTAAGGCTATTATATACGAGATGTTGGCGTGGTAACTGTTTTGGAACTTGCTATATAAAGCGCTAGCTATTTTCTCCTTCTTAAGGCTACTATATACGAGATGGATATTGAGTAGCTTTTTCCAATAGCCCCAGTATTGGCATGGCAACTGCTCTGGAACCTGCTCGCACTCCTCATCGGCATCGTGATCAAGGAGGTGGTGGAATGTTTGCTAAAGAGTTACCTTGTCGATGCCAAAGCCTTTGCAATGTTGTTGCTCTTTGTCATCTGCCCAACTTTCTATTACGGTCAAACTTATTTCGGTTTCATTATTTATATTTAACTTACAATCAATACAAGACAAATTAGCTTTTATATTATGAAACTTTTATATCGTTAAAAAAGTAATAACAGGACAATCTTTGGAAGATTTGCATTCATACTAGAAATTAAGAAAAAACATAGAATTTTTTCATTCACATTTTACGTTTTAGACATCAAGAAACAAATTCAGTAGCATTTCTGCCAGCAGCAGCAGATGTCATATTTGTGTACGGGCCTAATAGATCGAACCGTGAATCGATCGAACCGTAAATCCAATTTTCATGAAATTTTCTCGGATTATGTGTATCTAGTTAGTCCTATATCCAACATCACTGTTCGGTGTAAGTGAGGTAAATGAAAACGAAACGGGATAGAACATTTACAGTGAAAAGTATATTAAGAAAAAAATTATAAAATACGTGAAAGTTATTGAAATAAAAAAAACAAACAAACTAAAACTAAAGAAAATCAAAATCACTCCTGGGCTTACAATGAAGAATACATCACAATACATTAAATTACATTTAAAGGCGAGGACGGCGGAAGGAATTAGTGTCTTTGATGTTCTCGGTGTCGACGGTGAGTTAATTTTCATTCAGTTCCCATGGGATCAATGGGGGGGGGGCGAATCAATGATATTGAATAAAACTTACTTAATGAAGCGGCGGGTAATCTAGAAGCATCCAGGCCTCTAGCTGCAGGTAGAGATGGGATATTATCGAAATATCTATATTTTGATATCGATATCGAGTAACCGATAATATCGGAATATCGATAATTTTTCTTCGATAATATCGGAATATTGGTTTCTAAAAAAAAAATAAATAAAAAAAATCAAAAAAAAAAAAAACGTGGCAATGATATTCCGATATTATTTGATCGACATTTCGATATTTTGTTAAAGAAAATATTGAAGCTTAGAAATAGTATTTCGATATTTTAATATTCATAATTTCAATATTTGACATTTTTATAATTATTGATTTCTAACATTAGCAACATTGTTCCGATATTATTTAACAACAAATTTAAAATGGAATATCGATATTTTGTTTCAATAATTGATTATACATTAAGATATTTAACATATTTGGTAATATCGATATGGTAGATTATAAACAATATCCCGATATAATTTTATCGAAATATTGATATTTTGTTTAAAAAGACTAAAAAATAATAAAACAAAATATTGATTGTTTCAATATATTAATTTCCATTTCGATATTTGACATTGTTAATAATATTCATATGGCAATTTATTAACGACAGTAAGATATTATTTTACCGAAATATGAGTGATTCACAACTAAAAAAATTATGAAAAATATAAAAATACTATTTCGATATTCTCTTTTGATAAATTCATATCCCATTCGATATTCGACATTGTTATTAATAAAAATATCGGAGATTAGAAAACCGTATTTCTATAGTGTGTTTAATAGAAATATCGATATTTTATAAAAAAGTAAATCTAAATTTCATATTCATTTCGGAATTTAACATTGTTGATAATATCGATATCGATAATTTGCAACGATATTCCGATATTTTTTTCATCGAAATATCGATATTTGGTTTGTAAAGATTAAGAAAATTTAAAAAAAAAGCATAAAAATAGTTTTTCGATATTTTAAATTGATAAATTCATGGTCTTATCGATATTTTGCATTGTTAATAATATCGATATCGTAGATTAGAAACGATATTTCGATATTTTATTTTATAGAATTAACCTACTTAACTACTTTACTTACTTAATTAACCTAATTATAGAAGCAAACTATACAATTTTATGATAGGTTAAAAATTAGTTTTTTGATATTTTATTTTGATGAATTATATTCATTTCGATATTCAACATTGCTAATATTATCGATATTGATGATTAGCAACAAAATTCAGATATTATATATGGAAATATCGATATTTCGATCAAATAATATCGGAATATTGTTGGTAATGGAATTAGTAAATTATTACATCAACTCAACATATCGAAATAAAGATGTAATTATCAAAATAAAATGTTGATATTCCATTTTTTAAATTTTCTACAATAAAAAAATTATCCAAAATACCGAAATAAATATTTAATTATCAAAATAAAATATCGATATTCCATTTTTAAATTTTC
>NW_027110122.1:7933-9146 GCF_000696795.3 Halyomorpha halys | reverse complement strand
CCGAAATAAATATTTAATTATCAAAATAAAATATCGATATTCCATTTTTAAATTTTCTACAATAAAAAAATTATCCAAAATACCGAAATAAATATGTATGTAATTATCAAAATAAAATATCGATATTCCATTTTTTAATTTCCTATACAATTTTCTAATTTTTTTAAAAAAGTATATCGATATTTCGATAAAATAATATCAGATTATTGTCACTAAAATACCATCTAAATATTGCAGCAATACAAAATATCGAAATAAATATGTAATTACCAAAATAAAATATCGATATTCCATTTTTAAAATTTTCTATTCAATTTTATAGCATTTTTCAACAAAATATCCAATATAATAATATTCCATATCGATTATAACAATAGGAAATATTGAAATATATATGTAATTATAAAAAAAAAATATCGATATTCCATTTTTAAATTTTCTACAATAAAAATATTATCCAAAATACCGAAATAAATATGAGTTACGGTCTGAGTCAGCTGTTATTTCTGTTATAATGATGGAAAAAATTCAGGTACAGGGCCGGATGCAATTCTTATCCCTGGTGCCAAAGATACAGTTGGCAAAGGAGCTAGGGAAGAAGGAAGGATTTCCGAGAGAGCGCTCGTTTGTGGAAATAGCCCAAGATCTCATAGAAGCGAGCGCTAGAGAGGTAGAGGTCCGAATGGAAGTAGAAAAACTAGGGTGGACTCGGATAGAATACCAACGGCCAAGAAACATACCCAACCCTTGGAAAAGGAGAGAACATGGGGATGATAGAAGAGAGAGAGCTATGGACCAAGAAGATAGAAGAAGCCTAGTTAAACCAAGAGACAAAAGTCGGCGGGAGGACCGCAAGTGTCACGGATGTGGTCAAATTGGACATTTAGTGGCGTATTGCCCGCGCACGAGGTGCTTTGAATGTGGCAATGAGGAGCACATAGCCAAACAGTGCCCATATTTGTACCGAAGAAGAGATGTGGGCCGGGGCGATCCAATAGAGATCAACGCCCAACAGATACGGAAGAAGATAGAAGGTTCAGTAGATCTTCAGATGAATCTACGCAAGCATCAGGAACATCAGAGACCAAAGAAGAAGTCGAGGAGCCAAGGAACCGAGGTAGTCTAGAGGAGAAGGTAGAAACAAGAGGATGGAAGCGAGGGAACGGAGGAGAATGGAGACGAGGGACTGGAGAGAGGAAGACGCGAGACATCT
>NW_027110122.1:6086-6388 GCF_000696795.3 Halyomorpha halys | reverse complement strand
GGAGCTGGTGCTTGCTTTCCCAGACTTCACTCGGCAATTCACTATCACTACAGATGCGAGTGAGTATGCATTGGGAGCGGTGTTGTCTCAGGATGATAATGGAGGAGATTGCCCAGTGGCATATGTCACATTATGCCCTATGTATTTGGCAGAAGATTTAGGATGCACACTAATATGGCAGATATGGAGGAACTGGAGGACATAATAAACGTCAACAGGCGGCAGATTGTATGGAAGACGAAGACCACTGGATTGCTCAAAGTGGAGTGCAGCAATTATGGGAGGAGCAATATCACGACGAT
>NW_027110122.1:3327-4120 GCF_000696795.3 Halyomorpha halys | reverse complement strand
TGTATTTAGCGTTTATGAAGGGAACTTGTGAGTTTTTTCCATGATATATATATGGGATTTGTTTTTATTGTAAATAATTTTTCTTTATTGTTCTTGTTTTCTATGTTATTCTATATTCTACCCTTTTTAAACAAACTATCGATATTTCGTTAAAATGATATCAGAAACCTTTTGCTAATATTCCATATCGATATTACAACAGTATAAAATATCGAAATAAATATGTAATATCAAAATAAATCGCTATTCCTATTTTAAAATCCCTATATGATAATTTAAACATTAGTCATTTTAAACAATATGTTGATATTTCCATAAAATAATATCGGAATATTGTTGCTTATATTCCATTTCGATATAGCAACAATGTAAAATATCTATAAAAATACGTAATATCAAAATAAAATATCGATTATCCATTTTTAAATATTCTACACAAATATCAAGTCTTTTTTTAAAGAAAATGTCGATATTTCTATAAAATAATATTGTAATATTGTTGTTTATATTCTATATCGTTATTATTACAATGTAAAATATCGAACATTTCGATTTCTCCTAGAAATGTACAACTGTTGATAGTATAAAAGTTTTTTATTCATTAAATGACAATAATATTATTAAATATTAGTACTAATGACAAATTAGGAGATAATTATACGATATATATATATATATAAGTTACAGCCTTAGTCTGGCCTTGGTCTGCCTGATACAACCGAAGGTGATCGCTCAGCGTTCCGTGAAGCTGCTCTACGCCTCCTCTACTTTTGGGGTGTCCTGGTGTGTTGAG
>NW_027110122.1:0-662 GCF_000696795.3 Halyomorpha halys | reverse complement strand
TATCTACTTTCCGTCTCCGTAAGGCGCCTGCTGGCATACGCCACTGGGCGCTCTCCCCCATCACCTGAGACAGCACCGCTCCTTGCGCATTCTCACTCGCATCTCTGGTAATCGTGAATTGCCGATTAAAATCTAGAAAAGCTAGTACCGGCTCTAGCTGCAATCTCTCCATGTACCGTCTGATATTGTCCTCCATCATTGGGGTGACGATCATCTTCCTGCCTTTCTTGAGTAGATTGTTGAGTGGAACGAGATACTCCGCCATTTCTGGTACAAACCTTCTGTAATAATTTAGAGTCCCCAACAACCTCCGAATTCCTTTTATGTCACTAGGTACTGCCATTTTCTGGATTGCTGAAACTTTATCCGGGTCTGGTTTAACTCCCTCCTTTTAAATTGTGTGACCCAAAAATTTTATTTGTTCCTGCCCCAGCGCCGAATTTTCCCCCGACAATTTGAGCCCAAAATGTCTTATTCTCTGAAACACGCTATAAGTGTCGCACGTGTTCTATCTCGTTCTTACTAAACACAAGGAGGTCATCCATGTAAACCTAACAAGCGGATTCGTTAATTCCTCTGAGAAACTCGTCCATCTGGCGCAGATATGTTATGGGGGCATTTTTGAGGCCAAACGGCATCCCTATAAACTCATAAGTGATGCC
>NW_027110121.1:3660-4579 GCF_000696795.3 Halyomorpha halys | reverse complement strand
GGGGATGGGGTGATAGACTGGAATACTGGATTGAAGGAAGCAGGGAGACTGTCGAAGAATTTAATGTGTCTCCGTGTGATGTGCTGTATATGTTGATGTGAATTATTTTACTTACATTTAAGTAATTATTATAAATATAGGATAAACGGGAACGTAATTTTTTTATTAGTAAATTTAATTATCTATCATAAGATTAAATAATTTATTATAAAAACATACTTTTTTGAGGTAAATGAAAAAAAAAAAATTCTTTAGTTCCTGTTTTCTTATCATGGGTTTATTAGATTGATGTGAAGTTAAAAGAAAAGTTTTTTTTTAATAATAATTTTAGTTTTTTGTTTGGGTATTATAAATTTTTCTAATTTATTTTGCCCTTTTAGTCAGGATGTAATTTTAAGTAATTGAATATCAACTTAATAACTACTGTTAACTCAAGTTTGGCAAAGTTCAATTTCGGAAAATAAAAGTATGTTATTTCTCAGCCTTGAACCTTTTTCAATAAGGGTGAGCCCTGACATAACCCTACAAAGTGAGACGAAACGTTGGTTAACATTAAAGTGTTTTTCTACTATTTTGTACCTTTATTCACCGCCACTGGTCAATATCGCAGCCGATACTTTCGCTCTCAACGGATAATAAATAAAAATAATTTTTAAAATACCTAATATAAATTATTTTAAACACTTTACGTCAAAAGTAAAAATTCTTTTTCGAACAAAAACCAATAATATGTTTATAATTTTGAGAACTTTATAAATATTCTAATTGGGTTTTACATTGCTAAACAAATTAATGTTATGACTATTCCAGTAAGAAGGAGAATATCCTAAAATACTAAATTTATTGAATTGCCCTTTTTAAAGAACATTGACGATATGTAAATTTATTCCTATACTGTATATAGAGTGAATTTATTCCT
>NW_027110121.1:0-1312 GCF_000696795.3 Halyomorpha halys | reverse complement strand
CAGTTACTTGGGTAGTTACAACTACAGTTACTTGGGTAGTTACAACTGCAGTTACTTGGATAGTTACTTAAAAAAACTGTGATTGAAGTAGTTGAAGCTGTTGAGAAATAACTACCTGCAATGTCTTTATATTCAAAATTTTATTATATTACATATACTACATTATTATATATATTTTATTGTAAACTAACGAAAGACCAAAACATAAGTAAAATAACGAAAATTCCTCTTTTTTTCCCCAAATCGAGTGAAATAAAATAATACTTTAAAATTTAAACAAATTAGCCTGTAAAATAACTCTTAACTCAAAATTTTTGTCAGACAATCTATTCGATTTTTGGGGCGTTCGTCATCGAGGCAAAAGAAAATTGTCGCTCTACTGGAGCCGAGGATGGAAGATGGATGTTACTTTCAAGAAAAACATTTTTAATGGCGGGATATTCATCGATACTATGATGATGATGATGAAGTTCATCAAAGAGATTATTAAAATAATTGCAAATTTGCATTAATTTCAACTTCGTTCCCCGTAGCGATTCCCCGCTAAACATGAGTGGGGCCATCAAAATATGTTCCTTCTTTGGAACGTAAAATGCAACTAATTATCTGTATGTGGTTGTAGGTATTACTCAATCACTACAGCTACTATTAGAACTACTAATTGTAATTAATTTTATTAATACTTT
Organism: Halyomorpha halys; assembly: GCF_000696795.3. Taxonomy (NCBI): domain Eukaryota; kingdom Metazoa; phylum Arthropoda; class Insecta; order Hemiptera; family Pentatomidae; genus Halyomorpha; species Halyomorpha halys. Next base: position 626 of record NW_027110121.1, on the reverse strand, counting down.
TTACTTAAACTAGTAGTTGGATTTATGAATACCTACTACAATTACTGTAATTGGAAAACCAAGAACATTAGTTACCAAGTACATTTTTGTAACTTTAGCTGTAATTATATAACTAGTATTTATTAGTTGAAAAAGTAGTTAATTACAAAATTATTTAATTATTGCCCAACTCTGCAGTATATATACTGCACTATATACCAAACTCAAATACGTGATTTCAGTCTCTCACGACTTTTCATTTTTGAGTTTGGCTTTTCACAAAATTACAAATATGACATATATGTATGTATAATTGACCGTTAAAATTGATATATAGGGAGATGGTCAGGGTTGCGGTCAATAGTGAAACAAAAATAGTTTACAACTATTTATTTTCCAACGTTTTGCAGGGCTTCGTCAGGGCTAAAAAGATACAAAATGAAACTATGATAAGATACAATGATAGAAATAAAAATAAAAAGATACAATGTACAATATAATCCTGACCATCTCCCTATATACAAATATGACATTTTGCGAAACTAGTTTTTTGGACTCAGGGGACATCAAAACATGAATTTTTGTCAAAAATTCGAATTCGAAATTTAGCACGGTAACAATAGTTGTCCTTACTATATATTCCATAT
>NW_027110120.1:0-5559 GCF_000696795.3 Halyomorpha halys | reverse complement strand
AAAGAGGAAGCAAGATTAGAAACTAATGGGTTTGAGTGGTTAGGGAGTTTGTAATGGAAGGATTGATATCTGGTTCGGGCTAAACCGGTTACAAATTCTTGCCTAAGCTAAGATTGTTGTTTTGGGCACAGCCGGACGTACCCAAGAAAACGAAAAGATCCAGATGCACACTGGGTTACATTAGCAAGAGAAGAGAGAAATCATAATGTTGAAAGATGGTAGAAATTCTTGTTCTGGAAGATAGACCCACCGTATGATTTCCGATATAACAGATTATTACTTCACCCAACTGGTTACAGGCCCTTGTTGCTTTGGGGCTTAATTTGGCCGCTTCAAACAAGAGGATAAATCATCGCTCGGCTTGTGATCCCGTGGATGAAACAATAGAAGATTCAATCTAAGTCAGGCAATTAAGTAAAAACTTAAATAGGATATCCAGAGAAAAAAAAAGCCCAGCGAAGTAGAGTGACAACAGTTCCGCGGGGTGGTAAAGAAGAATTAGGAGGTGGTATTTTAGTGAGTAGGAGTTTTATGTTCTTCGTCCTATGAAAGATTTTACTCCTATCTACATAAAAAAAATCTATATATAAATGTTATAATTATAAGAGTTATAATTTCAGGATTTGGAGTTATAATTTCAGGATACAAAAATATGTATATATATATTTCTCCAACCCCTATGTTTTTAAATTATAATTATTTTATCAAATCAGTTTCTTAATGCATGTTTTATAAAACACTTTTTTATTTAATAATGGTGAAAGCGAAAACTAGCCTTTATCTATTTGTAATTTACATTCCATTTAAGGTAGGGTTGTTCCATATTCATGACAGATATATTAGTGTACAACTAATTGATAGCAAATCACATAAATATTAAATGAACATATATATATTAACTAAACGTTTGAAATGCATTGATTCGTGTAACAATGTCACATTTACATTCAAAATTGGTCCAATTACCTTCAGAAAAAAAGAGAAACAAGAAATAAAAACCTGAATACCTTAATCCAAACGAATGTCAATAAAGAAAAATATGACCGAACCCCTGCCAGTCCCATGAAGGTTTAAAACCCTTTTTTTGTGAAAAATTCTTTTTAAAGATCTATTTTCTGCTGAATTCCAATAAAAAGATAAAATTAAATACTAATTAATATATAATATAATGTTACTGTAAATTTAAAAATATTCAAATATTAAGAGTCTGCCAAATCTGTCTTATTGCTTATATACACACAGTCCCTTCTGACTTCTATAATCTTTATTTGATTTTCACAGTCTTATAAGTGGCATGTAGTCAATCTTTTGAGGGCGTAGTTAATTTTCTGTTATTATTTAGTTCTTCTCTGGTGCATCTAACTCTGTATATTTTCAAGGGATGGGGTAATTTATTTATCTTTTTAAAATATGTAGAAATCGGTCAGGGTTACGGTCAAAAAAAGGAACAAAATAGCTTTTAACTATTTATTATCCGACGTTTCGCCCCACTTTGCAGTCCTTCATAAAAGCTGTTAAAGACGATAGGTTAAACAATTGTTTAACTCCTGTTTAGCCCTGATGAAACCCTACAAAGTGAGGCGAAAGGTCGGGCAATAATAGTTAAAAACTATTTTATCCCTTTATTTGACTATCTTCTTCATATTTTAAATTTTCGGTCACTATTTATATGTATATTTATTTTTTGTATTCTGAATCACATGAAATTTTAAGACGGATTTATATCGTACATTTTACTTATACCAAAACTGGTCCTGACCAAGAAAATTAGAAAATTACAGAAAAATCGACAAATATTGTTTTAGAATTTAATTTTCAACATTATTGAGGCTTTTATTTAATAACGACATTTCATCATCAGACTAAAACCCCTTCGACTAGTTAACAAAATTATTATCATAATAAACTATAATTACGGAAAATTAAATTCAGAAACGATATTTTTCTATATGTTTGTTCGATTTTCCGTATCGCCTGCGAGAAAATCGTGAAAATACATACAATATCGTACGCAGTTTTGAGCAATTTAAGTCTTCAAGATGAATCAAACAGTACATTATACATTATTTATAAAAATTAATTTCCTAATAAAATCTATTAAGAGAAGAACTGGATATATAAGTCTAGAAACCCAAAAAGGTTTCTGCTATGATACCACGAACAAAAATTTTAAAATCTAGAGATCAGAGAGGTTGTGTATGTATATTTGAGCGCCTTGTAAAAAAATAAAATCTTTATTTGTCAAAAGAGTTAATAAAGTCAATCATAAGAAATTAATATCTATATTCATCATTAGTATAAAAATATTTATGTAAAACAGTTGTAATTGTTCATTATTAAAACGTAGAAAAAAAATAATTAATAATTAAATGAATATCTCAAAACTCCAGTATAAATGTAAGTCCTCTGCAGTGTCTATTGGTAGTTATACAAGTTTGTGGGCGAAAATTCTTCCATATACGAAGTATTATTTATGTCTTCCATTTATCAAAGTTTATTTTAAGTAAAACAAAGTTGTGAATTTTAAAGGAAAAATTATTTCAATAATTTTTTTTTTTTTCATACCCTCCTGTAATGATTTTAGTCGGTATTTGGTACGTACATATAGCATACCTCCTATATGTACGTACCAAATACCCACTAAAAACATTGCAGGAGGGTATGAAAAAAAAAAAAAAATTATTGAAATAATTTTTCCTTTAAAATTCACAACTTTGTTTTACTAATGATATAAAACAAAATTATTAATATTTTGTCGAAAACGCAATCTTCAGGAACAAACATTTCAGTTACATGTATATGGTGTACTTCCAGACTTCAAATAATTTTTGTTCCTAGAGATGGTGTTTTAGCCCAAACATTAAACTTTTCGTTCCATTTTAATTGATGAAATAATTTTTATTTTAAAATTTAAAAAATCATCATTGTTTTTTTTTCAATATTGCATTGTGTACCCATGATCGCACCCGACAGTATATAAGAAACGGATTTCATCTGAGATTTTCATAATGCTCATCGAACAGTGTCTTTTATATAAGGGTGGAAATTCAAATTAAATAATTTTAATTTATCTTTTTAATTTAAATATTGTAATCAAATCAAATTAATTTTATAATCCAATTAAAAGAAAAATAAATACTTCTGGGATTCATATATTTTATCATCCCTTTTTTAATCTTGTAAACTGTATTTTATTTTAAAAACAATTGTGTTAAAGAATAATAATAAACATCAATTTTGGAATCTATTGACAATTTTAAGATTCAATGTTAATTCAGTCAATATTTCATTGGAGGCTCAAGTGTTTACTACTGTTTATTTGATAAGATTAAACATTTTGCCTCTCGTCACAATACCACATTATCGGGTATTTTACCATCACGACCATTTGCTTTGATTGCTTTCATCATTGTTTTATTTAATCACTTTTTGAATGAGGTCAAATATCAAAAACTGCGTCGTAACTGATTCACAACTCGTTTAATAATTATTTATTTATCTTCTATTATTATTTAATATCTACCTCCAATTTTCTGGAATCGTACCGTTATCTTCACGACTTCAATTAGTATACTAACTGGCTCTAGATATTGTTTAATTTCCTTTTTTACCACAAAAACATTTTTCTTCCAATGTCGAATCAATTTATTGATTATTTATTAAAAACTCTATATCTCTAGATTTAAAAGGATTTAATTAAAATTGTTTTAATCCACTGATTTATTTAATTTATGAGTTCGAGTGCGTAGTGACTGAGTGGGGCAGCGATCCAAATTAATTAATTTTAGAAGAATCGAAAACAAGAATCTTTAATTAACACACACAAATTTGATCCAAATTTGATATCCAAATAAACTCTCAACATTTATTTTCAGAAACTCTCCAACCTTTCGGCCATCAGGCCATTTTCAAGGAGGCAACCTATAAATTTTTTTGTTTTTATATTAATTACATTATTTCCTCACAACATACTAATATTTTTGACTATAGCTTAAATATTGATGTAGTTTTCTTTAAAACATTTTCTGCAGGCTAATGGCCCATGTCATATCTCTAAAATAAAGTAAATATTAAAATATCATAACTGCTTCAAACAATTCTTTTAAATTGATTATTTACTTACAAAACTTTTTTATATTTTAAACCTAAAACTTTTTTAAATAAATAATTGTATCTTTTTATACTTACTAACATCATTTATAACAGAGCCTACCTTCAACATGTAAGGACTATATCATCTTATCATTAAAAATAATTTTTTTAATTATATATAATTAACGTTCAATTTTAATTTATTTCCTTATAACTTATCATTTCTTAAATCCATAATTATTGTATTTTATTATATATATATATTTTAAATTCATACCCCCCTCTCTTTTTTATTTACTCACTTACTTATTGCTGAAATTAAACCATATATGAAAGATAAGATGTATCAACATGGAAACGACATAAAAAATATGAAAAAGGACCCAAAGAAAACAGCATTAGTACAACATATTGTTCAAAATAAATATGATTTTGATTTCGAAAATGTCAAGATCATTCATAAAGAAAATAATAATCTTAGCAGAAAAATATTTGAATCAGATTACATTTCAGAAAATATAAATTATACAGTAAATTTTAAATCAAATTCTAAAGGACTAAACCACCATTATTCTGAAATTTTAAGTAAAATAATATGTAATTATTAGAAAAAAGTTTGTAAAAAGATAATATAAAAATATGGTAAAAATAAGATATATACACATAAAAGCATGTGGAGTGCAAATGTGAAAAAATAAAACAAGAGAGGGGGTATATGAGTCTAAAAAAATGTATATAATAAAAATACAGTAATTATGGATTTAAGAAATAATAAGTTATAAGCAAATAAATTAAAATTGAACGTGCATTAAATTGTATACAATCAAAAAAATAATTTTCAATGATAAGGTGGTAACAGAGTCCTAACCTGTTGAAGGTAGGTTCTGTTATAAATGATGTTAGTAAGTAAAAAAGAGACAATTATTTATGTAAAAAGTTTTAGGTTGAAAATGTAAAATGTTCTGTAAGTAAATAATCAATTTAAAAGCATTTTTTGAAGCTTTTATGATATTATTTAATTTATTTTAAAGATATGACATGGGCCATTAGCCTGCAGAAAAACGTTTAAAGAAAATTACATCAACATTTAAGGTATAGTCAAAAATATTAGTATGTTGTGAGGAAATAATGTAATTAATACAAAATCAAATATTTTTATAGGTTGTTTCCTTGAAAATGACCTGAGGGCCGAAACGTTAGAGAGTTTGTGAAAATAAATATTGAGAGTATATTTAAATCAAATTTGTGTGTGTTAATAATAAAATAAATTACTCTCAAAAAATCATTATAATAAATCTTTAATCTAAGAATCTATAACTTAAAGTTAAATATGAATAATAATCCATAATAAAATACTACAACATTTTTTGGCAAATTATATATAATATTTAAAATTTCTACCTGAGGCTCCCAGAGCCCACTCTATCCCCCACGTATGAGTGGTACAGCTAGGACCTAGGAGATCCG
>NW_027110119.1:7425-8915 GCF_000696795.3 Halyomorpha halys | reverse complement strand
GCGATGGGCTTTGTTCGAAATGAGAATTCTCTTCGAGACCAGATATTTGAGAATTTGAGCTCTCTCTCAACCATTGGTTTTCGATAATGTGGACATGGCTGACAGTGAAGCGCTGGAATCTCTTGCAGCCCTGCTTTGCCTTCAGCAAGAGGTGGCAAAGTCTAGTTCAAAGTTCTACAGGATGAATGTGTATTAAATAAGAATTTTTTTATTTTTAATAATATTGTATCTAAAATTTTAGATACGAAATAAAAGCGATCTATCGACTCCCTTCAACTCTGCTGTACTTGTTGCATCTTTATGAGAAATTAAAGCGATAAAAATATTCTTATTGTTAGTATGCAAGATTTTATTAGCTTAGGGTTCTTTTATTGCAGAGTTTATTGCTCGCTGTTATATTTTATTACTGACTTTATGGTTGTTGAGGTTCATGTCTTCACGAAGTGCTATGGAACGTGCTCATCTTTTACGAGCTTGGACAGGTAAGGCGCGAGATGGCTGGAGTTGAGGTGTATGCCTTACGACCCCTTGTTATTTTTAACTCCATTTCTCCGAACAACGGAGTCCAAAACAAGTTGTTGACACTGAGGGATCGTAAAACGTTCAGTATATGGACCAAAACATGGATTGACAACTGAAAAAATGGGTGGCTTCGGGCGAAAAATGAGCGATTTTAATAAAATGAGAAGAAGATCGGGGGTGTGGTAAGCAATAAAATACAAATAACAAAAAAAAAACAAATATTTGTTTGTGCCAACGTTTCGACATGAATTTGAGGCCCTAACCAGGGCTGAAAAAAAAAACCCGAGGTAACCTTAATTCAGAAACAAAAAAGATATAAAGAAAATAAAAATAAACAAGCTTGGAAAAAGACATAATAATAAATTAGCTAGGTAGTAGTAAATTGATAATAATAGAAGATAAAATGCATTATTTAAGAAGTAAGGATTATGCAAGCTAAATGATTTTTAAATTTAAATCTTAACCATCCTAACCCATTAATTCTTAATCTCTCATCCTTAACAATCCCTGATAATCCTCCGAGGCGTCTGAAAAGAAGATGGCCACTGGACCTTCTAGTTTAAATTAATGTTTGAAGTACCACCAAAGCGTGGTTCCTTCCCAAGATTTTCAAGTGTATATGAAACATACTACATATTTACGTATTGTATTATTTTGTACAGTTGTAAATTACAATAAATAAATAATTAAAAAAAAAAAAAAAAATTAAATCTGTACCGCTACAAACCATGAAGGGCCAGGGGTTCAGTAGTTTGTAAGGAAGTACTGTTACTAGACCAACGGTTGTGCAAGGAGGTGATTTGGTCAGTATCATGCTCGACCACCAGATTTTTACACACTGTGATACGGCGAGAGGGATGCGCTGGGATCTCTTGAGCTCTGCTCTACCCCTCACACGTGGGGGATAGAGTGGGCTCAGGGATCCTCAGGTCGATTGTGTAAATATTGTATATTAGAGTGTAAATGTG
>NW_027110119.1:5334-7375 GCF_000696795.3 Halyomorpha halys | reverse complement strand
GTGATACGGCGAGAGGGATGCGCTGGGATCTCTTGAGCTCTGCTCTACCCCTCACACGTGGGGGATAGAGTGGGCTCAGGGATCCTCAGGTCGATTGTGTAAATATTGTATATTAGAGTGTAAATGTGACTAGAGACTATATTATTTTATCATTATGTTATTTTATTTATTTATTTTTCATATAGATAGTTTGATTATGTTCATTTTGTTTATTCTTCTGTTTGTAGGTATATTTTAAGAGTTTTTTTTTTATTCATTTATTTAATTTATTTTATTTTATTTTAGTATGTATGAGATCATTCATCACTATTACCTTTTGCCCAAAACTGTGTGACAGATTGTAATATCTATCAATAATAAAAAGGATTAAAAAAAAAAGAAAAAGATTTTTACCCAATTTAAGAGGCTGGGTGAACCCCAGGAGGGCCCCAGAACCTACAGGAGTTGACTCACGGCTACAGTGTAAGAGAAAACAATTTTCTGTTGTACTCGGGTCCTTAGAGTTAGTAGCTACGCGTTTGATACCTAATTAACTAAATTAACCAAACTAAACTAAATGATACCAAATAAAATTTTAAAAAGCCAGTGTTCAAGTAAATATGGAAATAAACATAATGACAGGTGCGAAAGAAAGTTTAAATGATGAATAATAAAATAAATATAATAAAAGTGTTCTTAATGACTAAAAATATGTAATTAATTTTTTCAGTCTTTATGAAGGCCTAAAATTTAGGTCGAAACGTCAGCACAAAGAAATAAGTTTTATTCATTTGTGTATTTTTTGCCGAACGGAACTCCCCTCCTCCCGACCATCTTCTCATATTAATCGAAGGTCAACTATTTAGACCTCATTATGATTTTTATAAAATTTTAAGGTACGTTCATTACCTCTCGAATATAAGTTATTAAGCACATTTGTTAAAATGGTATTTTTTTTCCTAATTGGTATTTTCGGATTAGAAATATTTTTTTTTCCAATATAAAATAAATTAATGATTTTATATATAATTTATGCAAATTCTTGAGACTGGTATTTATCTATTAAATAAATCAAATGGCATCCTTGTTAAGTCTCAAAATTATTTATTATATCAATAGTCCAACGTTTCGGCCAATTCGACCGCCCTCAAGGACAATCTTAAATATAAATTCACACCTCGCGTCAAAATTAAAAAAAATGTTTTACAGGCTATTTTGCCCAACTCATCAATTACTAGTCAAAATCATCCTATTTTTTTTAAACTTAAAAAATATTCTAAAATTTAAAAAATAATGGATTAAAACTTAAAATCCTCAATGCTCCTTACTTTGTCACAAATAAAATCATACTTAAAGACCTTAATGTTCCCTATGTAACTGATCTGGCCCGAACCAGATATCGCTGCTTCCATTATAAAGTCTCTAACCACTCAAACCCCTTAGTTTCTAATCTTGCATCCTCTTCCATTCCTGACAATCCTCCGAGGCGCCTGAAAAGAAGATGGCCACAAGACCAGCTAATGTAAAATGTCATTAGAGTGCTACCAATGGGTAGTTTCTCTACACGCCTGTAACACTCCATTATAACTAAGATCAAATTTACTAAATGTATTATAATGTACAGTTGTAAATAGCAATAAATAAATATTAAAAAAAAAAGATTAAAACTACCCTATCCACTATTAGATAAACATAAAATTAAAGTTTTAAAAATTAATGAAGTTTTTAGAAAAATAGGGTGATTTTGACTAGTAATTGACGAGTTGGGCAAAATAGCCTGTACAACATTTTTTTTTTAAATTTTGACGTGATATGTGAATTTATATTTAAGATTGTCCTTGAGGGTGGTCGAATTGGCCGAAACGTTGGACTGTTGATATAATGAAGCGTATTGAGACTTAACTAGGATACCATTTGATTTATTTAATAAATTAATGATTTTAACTAGCGTGATGTTTATTACCAAAAGTTGCTCAAACAGTAATATGAAGGGCTTTAACCATTTGGTTAAAGGAGGGTAAATAGTTAAAGTATAGTTTTTTTAGAACTCTCAGAAAAATCT
>NW_027110119.1:772-2119 GCF_000696795.3 Halyomorpha halys | reverse complement strand
ATTCAATTATTTAAGTATACATTTTATTTTCCACTTCTCTCATCACTTCATTTTATTAATTCCATTCTGTAAAATTATTCACTTTATGTCATTCTGTTTATATTTTATTTTTTATTTTCTATATTCATTGGTTGTTATCTTGTTCTGTTCTTAGCCCTGATGAAGGCTAAAAACTCTAGCCAAAACGTTGGCACAATTAAATAAGTTACATCAATTTATTTGTTTTATTTTGACCGCTCCCCCAACCATCTTCTCCTCTTACTTTATCCTCTTACAACATTAGTAAACCCAATATAACACCATTTAAAGAAGAGTGAATTTGCTGAAATATGACCCACAATCGAAATATTTACGGTCAATAGTTACCGAGATATACTTTCTAGAAAGCAAAATCAAATGAAAATCACCATTTGGCGAATTTATTTTGGGAAATCTATGTCTCAAAAACTATTCGACGTATAGATGACTATTGGCAGTCAAATTAAAGCTGGTTTAGTGTACTATAGTATAGTTTATAAATTAATTTCTAGTTGTTTTGATAAAATTCATAATAATATACAAATATCATGGAAACTATTACTCCTACAAAGATACAAGTCATAAAATACTTTACAGTACATTGAACTAGCTTTAATTTGAGTGGTGGCAGAAATCTGTACGTCTAATGATTTCTGAGATGTATTTTTTCATAAATTAAGTATTTTGTTCGAACAACTATAAATCAACATTTTGTTAATTTCTTTTGACAAATATCACGAAAACTATATCTCCAACGAAGATAAACATCATAAACTACTTTACAACACATAAAACTAGCTCTAAATTCAGCTAGCAGATTCATAAGATATAGATCAACCAAAATAAAATCACTAACTACTGATTTTTCAGTATATTGTTTACAAAATGTTGATTGTTTTAAAATAGGTATATCTCGGGAACTACTGAAGGTAAATAGCTCTATTGTGAATCATATTTTAGCAAATTTCCACTTCTCTAAATGACGTTCTATTAGGTTTTCTAGAGCTGTAGGTAGTTTTAAAGATATGGAGTTCCGAATGAAAAATGTATTTTTTAAACAGCCACCGTTTTTGTAGGTAGCATGATCTGAAAAAGTGTTATTAAAGTTTTCATCTAATAATTACGATTTTTTTTTTTTACAAAGTGTACAAAGTTTTTCTTCTAAAAAAGTTATTTTTCAGAGCAGATTGAAGAAAATATCTAGGGAAAAAGATAAAAGCCGTAATAAATGAGGATTTCAAATATATATTAGGGGTGAAAGGAATATGGTCCGGGTGCGGTCAAGAATAACTCAAATAGTAGAGATATACTAATTTAATGAGCCAACGT
>NW_027110119.1:481-722 GCF_000696795.3 Halyomorpha halys | reverse complement strand
TGGTCCGGGTGCGGTCAAGAATAACTCAAATAGTAGAGATATACTAATTTAATGAGCCAACGTTTCGCCCCACGTTGCAGGTGTATATCTCTACTAGTCTCTACTACTACTCTCTATTAGTATATCTCTACTATTTGAGTTATTCTTGACCGCACCCGGACCATATTCCTTTCATCTTCACACACGGTCAATCAATAATCTTCCAGTATATTAGGGGTATTCATGATGTTGTGTTAAATGT
>NW_027110119.1:0-421 GCF_000696795.3 Halyomorpha halys | reverse complement strand
TTTGAGGATGTATATACATTAATTGTAGATTCATTGAGCACTATTGAAACTTTGATATCAATTAATATATAAATGAAGTGATAAGACGGTAACTACTGTAACATAACTGGTAACAGCTAACTTCCCTGTATAATCGTTAACACTTCTCCGAATTAGTTGATTTTTTTATCCATTGAGATAATTTATTTTTCCATCGTATGGACTCACCTATCAAAAAAGTGGTTAATGAATTTTAAGAGTGAAAGTTTATACTAGTTTTTAACAGATCTTAAATACAAATATTAGAAAATATCGGAAAATAATATTTTTTGGCCCAATATTTTCGCTCATTGGACCTTTGATTTGTTTTGAAAAATAATTTAATGATGTGAAGATAGTTGAACGTAGATATATAAGAGGAGATGGTCGGGAGGGGGGGGGG
>NW_027110118.1:928151-930499 GCF_000696795.3 Halyomorpha halys | reverse complement strand
CCAAGCGTTGGAGGAGGTGAGATTTGGCTGCTGGCCACTTGGGGCGCTACTATATCTTGTAGGCTATTATGCTATGATGTTTGATTGATGTTTGGTGCCCCCTCCACTTCAACCTTTCGGTTGCCGTAGGTTAACCGGAACAGATTCAATTCAATATTTTGTGTAATTCTAAATTTGTTTGTATACTATTCCTTTTCAATTCTATGTTTCTCTAAAGGTTGTTGTTATATCTTTTGTTTTATAGCCCTGATGAAGACCTAAAACTCAGGTCAAAACGTCGGCATAAAATAAATAAATATGGTTTTGTTTATTTATGTTGTTCTTTGCTGACCCCACCCCCCGACAAACCTCTCCAGTCCTTAATATAATTAAATTTTCCATAAAGTAGTATATAAACAAACACCACCTTATAGAACGTTAAACTAGGTTTAACTTCAAAGCTACTTAACATCTATACATCGAATGGTTTTTGAGATATAGATTTCTAAAAATAAATTCACAAACTTCTGATTTTTCAGTACATTTTGAATGAAATGTTTCTTTAAAAAAAGAAAAGAACATTTGACAGATCTGTAAGGATTCAATACGGACTAAATTTACTCTAATTTCAATGCTATTCGATTAGATTTTCTAGCATTGCAGATAGTTATATTGAGATTAAGGTGTTGAGATCTGAATGAAAAATATTTTTTTTAAAACTATATAAGACCGTAAAGATTTAAATGTAAGTAGATGGTCTGGGTTGTGGTCAAAAAAAGAACAAATAGTATAAAACTATTTTAATGTCCGACGTTTCGCCCCACTTAGCAGGGGTGTTCAAAGCGAACGGCTGTTCACCCGTTGGCTTTGACCAGCACTGATGAAGCCCTGCAGAGTGGGGCGAAACGTCGGACGTTAAAATAGTTTTATACTATTTGTTCTTTTTGGACCGCAACCATGATCATCTTCTTACATTTTTTTTTTTAACGCTTTTAAACTGCCGCAATTTTGTATCCTATTACACTATAGTCTGCCAACTCAAACACACCCCACATTTTCCTTCTATTGGGTGAAATAACTTATTTTTATCTCCTCTTGAGCTCATGGACTATTATGATAATACTATTGCACTAGTTATAGCCTAATAGTTGATAGTAAATGTTACAGTAGTGAAGCTTAATCCATTAAAACATTAAAAAGTTACTATCATGACTATTACTGTGCAGTAAAGTCGCTCTAGTTATAGTGTGTTAGAGGACAGTATATATTATATATACAATATACATTAAGTTCTATTTTAAGAACTGATGAATTTTAAATGTAACTATATGATTTTTGGACCAATTAAGCTACTAATATAATTTTAATAAAAAACTGACGTCACTTTATTGTTTCATGAAGGTATAGGTGCGATGGGAAATCATTTTATTTATCTATTCAGAATATTATTTACCCCTGTGTAGGAAGAAAGTTTGTAAAAAGTTTTGTTACTTAAAATCGAATATACAAGTTAATATTGTAATGTGACAAAAATATCAACTTTGAAAGTAGAAAAATATTATTCCGGCGGGCCAATTACTAAGGATAAGAAAGTCCTGTCGGAGCAGGAAGCTGGAAACTTCTGGAAGGAGGCTCGGGAAGGGGAGGAGAATTTTAAACTTTTAACATTTACATCTTTATCTGCTTCTTGTCCTGTCCGCTTATCTTCCTTAAGGATTTAGCTCACATGGCTATAAATAATTTTATAATATATAATAAATAAATATCATTTCCAATCTAATATATAAAAATCAATATATTTTGGTTTGTACTTTATAGGCTGCCAAACCGCTCATTGTGATGGGAATTTTGGCTAAATATTCAGAATTTTCTACGGAAATTTATTTAAATTTTTCTCTTTTTTCTTATTAGGAGCAGTTTTTTTTTCTTGAATTCCGGTGCATCATTCTTAACTCCTCTGCATTTTATCCTTTCATAATAACCCAATTATTCCTGTCGAACAGATCCGTTACTTTGGACTACATCTGGACAAATGAATAACTAGGAATTCTCACTCAAGACTGATACGACAGGAAACTGCTCGTAAAATCTCCGGTGCCTCGGTGAAGGCACTTCTTGGTGCAGTTGAGACTCGACCATGACTTATATTACACTACTCTTACCATAGCAAACAATAAACAAAAGTAAAATATTTTACCAATTCCAAACTAAAACCAGAAACAACTGTTCTTATATTTAAAACAATCCTCAGGCCACTGTTGGTGTACTGCTGTGAAGTCTGGGGAGCGGCATCCTTCACGAAAAGGAAAAAACTACAATCTTTTCAAAATAAAGTTCTAAGAATCGCAGTTAATGCTCCTTGGTTCATA
>NW_027110118.1:923644-927451 GCF_000696795.3 Halyomorpha halys | reverse complement strand
TTCGAATAAAAAAAAAATTTTGATTACAATTTAATTTTTTGTGTTATTTTTTACAATTTCAAGTTCTATCGGGCTTAAAAAAAACCCTATATATAGTTAGGAGTGTCATTTGTATGACTAATGACTGTACCTCATAATCAACAGTTAAAAAAATACATATAATGTGCTATCTACTAGTAGCAGATTTACTTGGGATGCCAGGATAATCGCTGAAGGCAATGAATTGAGTCCTAAAAACTATTAATATAATTGGATTCCTTTCCAAAGGCTGTTTGTGTGTTTACCAGTTTACCAATTAAATACCTTTATATTTATAAAATGTCCTTACCATTAATTATATAGTATAATAAAGTGTGGTATATTGGGTTATATAATAGTATATAAACTACATAAAGAAACTAAGTATTTATTTACAATTTGTTATTATGATTAAAATGATTCAGATAAAGGTTGCCATAAAATATAGATTATTACATGATTACTTATTAGTTAATTTATACTTATAGCTGCTGATGCCGTGGGATGTAGTGCCGTGGGTGTCTTCTGTTTCATAAGGGATGTCCAGGTCAGGTGGCCCTTCTCACGACTTCGTCTGGTCGAAGTGAATCCTGACTGTGGTGGTGCTTCCCCGTCCAAGCCTTCCTGTTGAGTGTCCCTGTCTGCTCTTCTAAATCTCCTCTTGTCTTTTTCTCCCACTTTCCTTTTGGGGCGTTACCTTATTTTTAAATCTCTTCTCTGATTGGTTATCGATGTCCGAAGGCTTCCGAGGGAGGCGTTCCTCTCCTCAGGGCCGAGGATGTGTAACAAAAAGTTTGACTTGTCCAGGAAGGGCCTGCAACTGGTTAATTTGATTCTGGTCTCTCATCACAAACTATCATTTTTATTAGAACCCTTAAAGGTTAGCCAATCTAATTTTCTCAGGGGCCTCTGGTAATGTGACAAACTTAATACAGATGTTTTCATATCCGAGGATGCTAAAAGCTTCCCAGAAGGATACCCTGACCAGGTATAGGGGCAGATGACGAAACATCTTAATAATACCCCGGATTGTCAATACATAGCAAATGTAAGTTATATCAACCATGTAAGGCCCACCAGGCCAATCTGGTATAAAAACAAAAAAAAAATACCCTAAACGATGAAAATTTGACATTGACTCCACATGGTGGTTGCAAAGTTTAGTTTTAAAATAATAATAAGTTTTCTGATATTTTACAACCTCTTTATGTTACGTTCTCTTAATGAGATGTCTCAAACTTTTATTGCTAGAGTCCATCCTAAGAAAATATTAAGGAAAATCAGTTGCGACTATTATTATACTATATTTACTAGAAAAACGGTTTAAAAGTCCAATTCATTACAACAGTCTGGTCTACATGACTGTAATAAGGCCATCTGGACATACGGAGTCGAGCTTTGGGGCTCCATTAAACCATCGCATTCCTCTCGTATCCAATCCTTACAGTCCAAAATGCTCAATGCTCCTTATTTAGTCGAACTGTCCAGAAACAGATAAAAATCCTTCCATGATAAACTCCCTAACCACAAAAACCACTTGTTTCTAGCCTGGCATCTCCTTCATAATCCACCAAGACGTTTGAAAAGAAGATGGCCTGGAATCTTCTCCTGCATTTATGTTATTGGTATTCTATCAGTGGCCATCTTCTCCACATGCCTGTATCATGCCATTGTATTACTCACATCAAATTTACTTGTCGTATATATTTTTATATAGTTGTAAATAGTAATAAAGGAATTAAAATACATAAAAAAATAATAATTGGAGAAGTTTGTCCGGGGGTGCGGTCAGCAAAGAACAACATAAATAAACAAAACCATATTTATTTATTTTATGCCGACGTTTCAATCTGAATTTCAGGTCTTCATCAGGGCTATAGAACAAAAGAGATAACATATCTTATATTATACATATCTTCTTACCTACAAGATATTATATTTCATCTGTCACTGTTATCAATCTACTACCATACAATTCCACGATTATCAATCAATTAAAGATTTTTTTCTTATTCAATTATCAGTTATCAATTTTTATCATTTATGATTTAATTCAATATTTTGTATACTATTCCTTTTCAATTGTGTGTTTCTCTAAATGTTGTTGTTATCTCTTTTGTTCTATAGCCCTGATGAAGACCTGAAATTCAGGTCGAAACGTTGGCATAAAATAAATAAATATGGTTTTGTTTATTTATGTTGTTCTTTGCTGACCGCAACTATCTACACATTATCATAAAAGAATAATAAAATAGTGTTAAGGTTTTTTAGAATTTCGATTAAGAAATTCCCTAATTTCAAGAGATAAATAACAAATGGCAATCTCCTAGAGTGCAATTAATATTTTAGCATCTGTTCAATATTTTGTTACGTTTTCCTTTCAAACAATTGTGGTGCTAATGTCCTTTAAAAATTGAATTGTCTTAACTTCTTTTCAACTTAAAAAATAATAATAATGAACTAGCTTTCTCCACGCCTCCCTATTATCTATAACTATATAAAGAGGCGTCATGATGGATTGCTTCGAGCCACATATCTCACCCATCTTAATCTCCTTGCCTTCAAATCATCAGATATTGACTGAGCAGTCACTGTTAGTTCTTCTTCTCCATGTGTTACGGTTCTGATTCCAGATCGCTCCTTTAATCGTAAGGAGAACTTCCCGATCTATTCTCACGATTCTGATTTCTAGGGAACCTGTTAGAGGCCAGGTCTTGCAGCCGTATATCAGAGGTTTATTATGGCATTGTACACCATTTGTTAGTTTCAGGTTTTAAAAGATTTTTCTGGATTTGAGTATTCTTGACAGAAAGACGAAGGCTCTGTTTGCTCAGTATTATAGACGAGTCTATCTCAGTTCGTTGATCATTTATCGATGTTATTGTGGAGGTGAGGTGGATCCATTTTGGTGGATTTTTCGATTTACAATGATATATTTTGTTTTGTCTTCATTTACTTGCAAGCTTATTTTCTCTGCTTCTCTAAATAGAGTCTTTGTATGTTGTCTTGGTTACTTTCCAGGACGGAATTTTTTTAATCAAATGAAATGAAGACAAATATTTTAGATAAGAGTATTTTCTAAAATATTATAAATGTTTAAGTTCAACGCTTTATGTTTTTTATTTGTCTCAGCGTGAGCAATCATTATGCTTTTCCATTTTAAAGTTTTTTCTTCTCGACAAACGACTGACATAGAATCCTCATACAAGTAAAAAGACAAGAAACTGCTAGTAGATTCCGACTGATCTACATGACTATTATAAGGCCTATCTGGACATACGGAGTTGAGCTTTGGGGCTCCACTGAACCATAAAATTCCTCCAGAATCCAATCCTTACAGTCTAAAATCCTTAATGCTCCTTACTTTGTCACAAATCAAGTCATCCATCAGGACCTCATTGTTCCATATGTTGCCGATTTGGCCAGAACCAGATACCATTCCTTCCATGATTAACTTCTCAAGCACCCAAATCCACTTGTTTCTAACCTGGCTTCTCCTTCAATACCTAATAATCCTCCTAGGCGTCTGAAAAGAAGATGGCCTTCTTGACGAGATCTTCTCGTCTAGAAATGTTATTGGTGTTCTATCAGTGGGTAGATTCTCCACATGTTTGTATCATGTCACTATGTCACCTACAGCAAATTTACTTGTTGTATATATGTGTATACAGTTGAAAATAACAATAAATCAATTATTAAAAATAAAATTAAAAAAAAAATATTCTCCTAGAACATATACGCGTATATATTTTTTCTTCTGTTGACTTAATAGAATTTGTAGAGATTTTT
>NW_027110118.1:913100-923594 GCF_000696795.3 Halyomorpha halys | reverse complement strand
GTATCATGTCACTATGTCACCTACAGCAAATTTACTTGTTGTATATATGTGTATACAGTTGTAAATAACAATAAATAAATTATTTTAAAAAAAAAGTTTTTTCTTCATTATTTTATTTATAGTATATTTTTTTTAACCTAAAATATTCATAATAAAGAGGTATGATCTGGTAAATTTCTATTTCTTTTGTTACATCAAATTTTGTGTTTTTATTGAACTTCAAATGATCAATTACAACACTCAACTTTATTATCTATGTTTGATTTTTTTTTTTTTTTTTGAGAGAGAGCGACTTTACGACAATCGCTGTCGCTTTTTTATACTACCTTTATCCAGGGCAGTGCCAACCGAAATGATTATATGGTCCGCTTTGGAAAATTATTATAACTCCACGGGTCACTTATAAAATTATATTTCTGTATATTAGATTTAAACCCACTATAGACATTTTTAGGAGTGAAAAATTGAAAAATAATGAGTTAATAATATTTATCTGATTAGTTCTCATGCTAAGCTCATTAATAAATCCGGAAATATATGTCATATATTCGCAAATATAATTTTTTTATATTTAATAATTCTTTCTCATAATTGGATGCTCAAAAAATGTAATTTTTAATACAATAGTTTTCATCTACTTTGGCATTTCTAATATAAATATTATTATTTTTTTTAATTATTTATTTAATGTAATTTACAACTGTACAAAATAATACAATAGGTAAATATGTAGTATGTTTTATATACACTTGAAATCTTGGGAAGGAATCACCCATTGGTGGTACTTCAAGCATTAATTTAAATTAGAAGGTCCCGTGGCCATCTTCTTTTCAGACGCCTCGGAGGATTATCAGGGGTTGTTAAGGATGAAAGATTAAGAATCAATGGGTTAAGATGGTAGAGGAGTTTGGAATAAAACTAATATAAATATATTTTGTAAAAGTGATTCACCTCGCGGGTTGGTTCCTCGTCCTGATACGACACAGGTATTTGTTGTTCAATAAGGATACTTTTTTTAAATTTTATTTATTTATTTATTTAATGCCTAAGCAACCGTCTCGCAAAGATTGTCCAGTTAGAACATAGCCTAAATCGCAAAGAACCGCAAATCTTTAATAAAAATTATCAATTCATTTTAGTTTGGTGCAAAAATGTATTATTATGAAAGATTTTGGGTCTGATTATTATGATGATGGATTAACGGAAAGTTAATTTCTCAAACCTTTTTTTTCTCTTTATGTTAACTCGATTTTCCTCACCAGTATCCAGCCAAAACCGAAAATATTCCCGTTTTTGGTACATTAACGCATTAGTAATTCGAAAAAAAACACTAATATAAAATCTTTTTTGAACTGTATCCCCTAAGATAACCTACAATAAATATTTTGAATACAAAAAAAAAACTTTATAATATTTAAATTGGAACTGAGTAGCTCATTGATACGGCAATGGACTAGTTACTCCAAGGACCAGGGTTCACATCCGGCTGTAACAGATGTTTATTATCTCTTACCTGTAGCCGATTCTGACCATATCGCCTTCTTGTACAACTGTTGATCTAGTAACAGTACTTTAATACAAGCTATTACACCTCTGACCCTTATTGGATTGTAATGGTACAAATTTAATTTTTAATACTTATATATTTGCTCTTATTAACAGGTATATAAACAAAAGTGAATTTGAATGTCCAAGTGTAATATCCAAATAATATCCCTTTAATTGGATCTAAAACTCTCCAATCCCACATCACAGCCCTCCAAGAATTGTGTCGCAATGGGAGGATTAAAATAAATTCCAACAAATCCTATCAAATCACCTTTACCCTTCGTCGTAAACCTACTGACTGCCCTACAGTACTTCTTCAATAATGTTGCCCTTACCCCTGTTGAACAGATCCTTTTACTACATTTGAACAAACGATTAACCTGGAATCCTCACAAAAGACTGAAAAGACAGGAAACTGCACGTCGATTTCGACTATTACAACACTAGACAAACGGTCCAAACTTCCAACTCATTACAAAAGACTGATTTACATAACAATTATAAGGCCCATCTGGACATACGGCGTTGAGCTCTGAATTCCTCCAGAATCCAATCCTTACAATCCAAAATCCTTCGTAAAATCCTAAATGCTCCCTACTTTGTCACAAAGACCTTAATGTTCCATTTTTAACCAATCTAGCCCGAACCAGACATCAATCCTTCCATTACAAACTCCCTAACTACTCAAACCCATTAGCTTCTAATCTTGCTACCTCTTTTAATCCGGAAAATCCTCCGAGGCGTCTGAAAAGAAGATGGCCTCGAGACCGTATATTGTTAAAAAGTTATTTAGAGTGGTACCATTGGGTAGTTTCGCTACATGCTTGTACCATTCCGTTATAATTTCCTCAAATTTACTTGATGTATTTATGTACAGTTGTAAATATCAATAAATAAATTTTAAAAAAAAATGTTAAAGTTATAGAATCAAAAGCTAAAACGAATCACTAGCGCAAATATTTTGTCTTCGAGCAAGCATCGACAATTACTGATGAACAATTTATTAGGAACGAATCGCTAATTTAGGAATAAATTCGAAAAATCTGTCACCATTTCTCCTAATATAATATTAAAAAACAGAATAAATAAGGAATGTATTGCGACATTAGGAGTAGAGGAGACAAATGGTATGGAACTTATTGGCCATAAGGAAGTTTGATCGTCTTTGGGACTGGGGTGTCTTCCAAACCAATCTAAAGTTCCTCTTCGAATCTGTTCGTTCATGAGCTGGCCTTCAGGAATCGATACAACAGAATATAAACAACATTTTCTTATAAGGAAGTAGTAAGTTGTTATTACTAATCTACAATAATATAAAGTTTCTAAACTATTTAAGATACACTAGTTTGATATTTTATATACCTTTCTGTTTTTTTTTTGTATACATTCCAACCTGAGAAGGGTTAGGGTTAGCAGTGAGACCAACGGTTGTGCAAGGTGATTTGGTCACATTATGAGGCTCGGTGGACTCCTGAGGGCTTCAGAAGCCACAGGGCTGATTTAGGGCTACAGAGAAACAGAAGGTAATCATCGGCCACAGAAGGAAGCGAACCTGGATTCTTGGAGTTTGTAGTACAGTGCCTTACAACTGAGCTACCCACTCCACTAGATATATCCATAATTAATAGATAAAGAAAATAATGTTTGTTATCTTGTTTTGCTTGTGCTTAGCCCTTGATGAAGGCCTAACATTATAGTCGAAACTTTGGAATTCTGTACACCTTTGACCAAACCTTCCATACAATATTCTAATTTGCATTGCTTATTGCTGCTCTCTTAAGTATAATGAAAATAAAATATCTTTTTTTTATACAACAAATACTACTTATTATTATGTTTTTTATATTACATTACCTGTCGGTATGTCATTTTTTTATTATTTACTCATTCTATCATTTAATTTATAATTATGTTCCTATACTATATAATAATTACAGATTATTATCATATTTTTATATCTGAATATCTTTTTCTTGTATTTCATTTATACATAGATCGTTTGTAACGATCATCTCTCCACCACACCCGTTTTTTCGTCGCTTGCTCGCTGTTTTTGAACTCGAAATTCTGATTTTATCTTCGTTTATTTATTATTTCTTGATCTTTATTTATTCTGATCTTACTTCCTTAATTTTCAGTCTGTGTCTAAAAAAAAAATTGTTTTTATATCTCTTACATCTACTTTTCTATTTTCATGTGTTATTGTGTCTCCTGTTCATTTTAAATCTAATTGTCTATGTTCTTTTTATTTTGATTTCTTTCAGTTCATTTTTATATTATTTCTCCAGTTATATTTTACATAATTTTAAACTCTACCATAATTTACTTTTTTGTATCATTTTATCCAACATTGAAAATATATTTTTAATTGTTTCGTATCTTTTTAACCCTGGTGAAGCCCTGCAGATTGGGATGAAACGTCAGCTAATGGATAGTTAAAAATGTAAATAAATTGTTTGTTCCTTTTTATTTACAGCCCCGACCATCTCCTTCTTATTTTGAAAAATGCAGTCAATCACTTATATAAACAAATATATAGTTGATTTAATAAAATGTTTGAAATTGGTATTTTGTGCTATATAAACAATATAATGCAGTTATATTATTTTAATTGATTAATTTGATAGATTTTATGGTAAAAGTTTTGTGTTGCCGAAGTACTGTCATGAAAGGATTGTGGATAGGACACAATCCACACTGTGGCCTTACATCTAATCTAAACCAGTTGGCAATCAATTGGAAAATTGACCAGGGCAGTTACAGCACAACCACTATCATTATAGATAAGATCAAAAACTTTTAATGGGATCCATTTCAAGTTCAGAAACAATCAAAACACAAACCCTCACCTAGCTATCAGAGTTGATAAGGTACAACGGTTCTCAATCAAGGGGTGTGCATTTAGCAGTTGATGGGATAGTTAGTTCTCTTCTGCTACCGTACTGTCAACTATCACGTCAGTCATGGTGCGGCAGTACTACCACAAGAGCAAATGATCATACTACCGTATAGTATATCATAGTTACAGTCTTTTGTATGTTTATTATTCCATTAATTATTATATAAACTCCTTTATTATTATAGTACTACATGAAATCGTCATTTATATTATTATTGAAAAGTCTGGGTTGCGGTAAAGAAAAAGAACAAATAGCTTATAACTATTTTAATGTCCGACGTTTCGCCCCACTTTACAGGGCTTCATCAGGGCTGTTCGAAGCGAACGGTTGAACAGAAAGTTGACAGGTTGACCGTTTCAACCTTTCTCTTTGAACAGCCCTCATGAAGCCCTGCAAAGTGGGGCGAAACGTCAGACATTAAAATAGTTATAAACTATTTGTTCTTTTTTTGACCGCAACCCAGAGCATCTTGTTATATTTAAGTTTTACGGTCAGCTATATATACATATATTTTTGAAAATATGTGCTTATAACATAGTTTCCTTGAAACTTTAGTTTTTCTTCCTTTTTTAACGAAAAAAAAACTATAAAATGTTTATTGGAAGATTGTGGGTTGACTGTGTGTGATATATAAGAGATAGATAGTCTGCGTGCAGAAAAAAAAAAATCAAATATTGAATAAACTATTTATTGTTAGCCAAAGTTTTGTACCACGTTTCAAGACTTCATCAGGGCTAAAATAACAATTTATAGAACAAAATTATAAGTATACCAGAATTACAAAAAGGTAGTAGAATTTTAAAGAAACAGAAATTTATTTTTAATTTTAAATTTCTTGACCACTAGGGTTATTCACACTGAATTTACAAAGTTAGTAGATTAAAATTCACATTTACAATTTATGGAATTGAGCTCTGGGGCTCTACTAAACCATCAAATTCTTCCCGCATCCAATCGTTACAATCCAAAATCCTACGTAAAATCCTTGATGCTCCTTTTACGTCACAAATAAACTCATTCACAAAGACCTTAACATCCCATTCGTTGCAGATTTAACCCAAAACAGATAAACCATCCTAACCCATTAATTCTTAATCTTTCATCCTTAACAATCCCTGATAATCATCCGAGGCGTCAGAAACGAAGATGGCCACGGGACCTTCTAATTTAAATTGTTAATGCTTGAAGTACCGCCAATGGGTGGTTCTTGCCCAAGATTTTCAAGTGTATATGAAACATACTACATATTTACCTATTGTATTATTTTGTACAGTTGTATATAACATTAAATAAATAATTTTAAAAAAAACATTTACAATTACAATTTACATTTTACAAAGTTACAATTAAAATTGACATAGTTAGAAAATTACTATGTTAAGTTATGTGATCAATTATATTAATTATTTTTAAAAATTGAAAAAGTTTCGTTGCTGTTGTGGGATTTTCTCTCAACATCTCCTGAATACATTCATACATACAATACAATACAATACATTCAGTGATAATGTGCCTAACGGTGAGATCGTTTCTGCAGTAGCGACACATCGGTGCATTTTATTTTTCCATGAGGTGACAGTGGGTGAGTCGAGTATGGCCTACCGGAGATGAGTAAGAACTAAATCTTCTCTCCGTGGCAGAGTCAACTTTCTGAATTGTCTACTAGACCAGTTGTCTCTCGAGATGAACTATTCGTCTAGCCACTCTCGCCATCCAATTTCTTTGATCCAAGAAATAACATCTAAACATAAAACGGAAATAATGACAAATAAAAAGTATATGAAAATACAGTAAAAACAAAAGACGGGAGAAGAGAGAGAGAAATACTTTATTTATCTATGCTGCCTAAATACATTAGGTTGCTATCTCACACAGCATACTTATCAATCCGTAATCGGACATATATAAATTACACATACATAGTATAATCAGATATAAAGAGATATTATAAAAAAAAAAAAAAATTTCCCCTACAGTTTCCTTTTACAATCAATTTCGGTCGGTACAACAAATACAAATGTTTCAATTCATTTCAATTTTTTTTCTCAGTTCTGCTCCTCCAATTTCACCATTTCAAAATTTTTTAATTCACCCGATCAACAAAAATATTTCTCTCCGGAATTCACCCTCCTAGATCCTCTTCAGTGACCCGCTAAACAAATTCAATATTAGACGGCAATGTGAGATCAGACCATCATTCATAGTCACAGCAGTAGATGAGTTTACCAAAAACAAACAAATAGATACATTTTACGAGAATAAGACTAACACATAGATTAAAAGGAAAATATAATTAAAAAAACGGTTACAGGAAACACTTGAATGGATACGCTTAAAAAACAAAACAAAAAAAAACAATAGTACTGATAAAATAAAATAATTTAATGAATAAATACGTTAAAACACACAAATAGTGAAAAATAAAACAAGAAAATAATGAAAAATTGTGTTTACCGTACTTTTTATTTGGTATTATTTCCGTATTCATTAATTGACAAATATCTTTTTGTAATTTATATTTATTTATACTTTTCACAGTAAATCTTAATTTTAGTTATTTGTATCTTTTTTAGCCCTACAACGTTGGGTCACCTTTGATTTTTTTTTTTTTTTTACATCTTCCTATAATAAAATGCTTATCATTTCATATAAAATTTTGAAATTACTTTTAAAACGTAAAAATTGTACATAAAAATAATAATAATAACATCTTTATCGACTAATATTAACTTTTGTCTCAATGACTTTTGTGCCGATTTTCCTTTGAGCTACAGAGAACTTCTAAGTGAAATTCGAGAAGACGAAACACTGAGGCGTATCAATTCGTGTATTTAAGCTTCGGTTACCAATACCCTGTCTCCGAGAAACATTTTTTTATTCTTTTTCCTGTTTTTTGTTGTCAGAATAATTAGGTTTTTATTAATGAATAAAATATATGAAATTGGTGAATGAACTCAATCTTCCGTATTTAAATATTTTAGTTTATTACACAGACAACAACATATGCTTACAACATTATCTCTATATCACATTATTCATTAAACAATTCATAAACTATTTACCTGATTAACTTTTTTATATAATATATAATTAACTCTTTATTTGTCACTTCATGCTAATGTTAAACATATTATTGTAATTCAATTAATTGAAATCTTTTTTTTAATAATGAACAGTTACACATTTTTAAATCAAGGAGAATTATTACCTTCCTGAAGGTTATCTTAACTATGATAACAACTAGATAGAACTATATCAATAATCTCCTACCTCTATTACAACAAAGATGAACAATCTAACTACATTTAACAATTTATTAAAAAAACAATTTTTATATAATAACAAACAACAAAAATTAAATAAATCTAAATTCTATAACTAATATACAAAACTAAAATGTTACTTTATTTATAATGTCTATATAATGTGTGCATAAAGTTTTAGTGTCTATTTTAAAATTAATTGCTTTGTCTTTGTTTTTAGTAACATGTACTGCTTCTATTAGTTTTCTATTCTTAACTATATCTAATATTTCTGGATTATTCAAATCAAATTGATGTTTATATCTAATACTACGTTGTGCCAGTGCTGTAATTTTGATGTTTATTATATATTTTTACAATCAACTCTTGTTTTTAATTTTTTAGATGTTTCCCCAATGTACTAATCTTCACAATTCTGGCAATTAATTTTATAAACAACATTTAGTTTATCTTTATAGTCAATTTTGTCTTTCATATTATCAATAAAACTTCCCAATTTATTATTATTATATAAGCCCAACTTCAAATTATGATGTTCATATTTTATAAATTTCATTTTAATTTGATCTGATAGGTTTTTATTTTCTTGTGAATAAAAAATTTCTGTTATCGAGTAAATATTTCACTATGTCACTTACTATATTGGAGCGGCAGTGTATTGCGATTGGAACTGAAGACTTGGCAATTCAAACTTGCGAGCTATATGTAAGAAGTAACGATGGGGCGAGAGCTTATTGCCTTTTTCTTTTCTTCCTTTCTTATTTTCATGAACCTGAATAATATTTAACTTTAAATATACTCTTTTCAATTTTTAGAGACTATTGTTTATTTTTTAATAAATTAATTAAGGGTAATTAATAAGGGTATTTTTTTAATTCTTTTTTTAATAATTTATTAATTGTTATTAAAATCTGTACAAAAATATATACAACAAGTAATTTTGCTGTAAGTGATATATGGACATGATACAGATAGAGAATCTAACCATTGATAGAATTCCAATAACACTTCTAGACGACAAGATCTCGAGGCCATCTTCTTTTCAGACGCCTAGGAGGATTATTAGGTACTGAAGGAGAACAAGTGGATTTGGATGTTTAGGAAGTT
This sequence comes from Halyomorpha halys, assembly GCF_000696795.3. NCBI lineage: Eukaryota > Metazoa > Arthropoda > Insecta > Hemiptera > Pentatomidae > Halyomorpha > Halyomorpha halys. The sequence continues at coordinate 914,776 of NW_027110118.1, read as the reverse complement.
TATCATGGAAGGATTGGTATCTGGTTCTGGCCAAATCGGCAATATATGGAACATTGAGGTTCTGATGGATAACTTGATTTGCGACAAGGTAAGGAGCATTAAGGATTTTACGAAGGGTTTCGTTTTAAGTTTAGATCGTTTGTCTAGTAAGTGCTGTAATCGTCGAAATCGACGTGCATTTTCTTATCTTTTCAGCCTTTATAAGGATTCTATGTCAGTCGTTTGTCCAAATAAATGAAAATCTTAAATATAAATGTTTACCTCAAATCCACTTTTTTTAAAAAAATGTTTTGCAGGCTATTCTGCCCAGGTCATTAATTACAAGTCAAATTACCCAATTTTGTCACAGTTTCATTAATTTTTGACAAATATAACACTATCAACTATCATATGAACAAACTTTTTTGTTGTTGTTTATATGATAGTTGATAGTTTCTAGTTTACCTAAAAAATAATGAAATTGTGACAAATAGGGTATTTTGACTTATTACGTAATTAATGACCTGGGCAGGCAAAAAGATTTTAAAGAATTGGATGCGAGGTGTAAATGTGTATTTAAGAATGCCCTTGAAATTGGCCAAATCGGCCGAAACGTTGGACTGTAGGTGGTTTATTAATGAGTGTTGAGACATAAATGAATACTAATTGATTTATTTAAAAAATATTTAACCTATTCGAAATTTTTAGTGTCGAAAAAGAAAAGGAATTCTGTTGAAAACTCTTTCAGTCCAAACATCTCCAGATGACAAATTCGTAATGCTATTTTAAAAGCTACCAAAATTAATCATATTAATCTTTATGCATAGATAAACACTAACATACAAATATATGATTATTTTCAAACTAAGTATTTGTAAGTGTGGAGTCAAAAACACTCATAGGAAAGTAAAACAAATTATTTAAGTATTCGAGAGTTGTAATATTACATCTCTGGCAGCATCAATGTGTGGGTCTTCAGAAACGAACATTCGAGCATCAAGTGCTTCAAACCATCAGAGATAAGTCGGCTATCCTTGAGTTTCCTTACTATATATTCCATATAGATAAATGAAATAAAAATTAAAAAATGGTTCTCCTCCATGACAGTCTGTCTCAAAACATATTCCATTCATAATCCATAGCGCTACGGGATCTCAAATTTGTAATGAAGCCCGTTTTAAGTATTTTTAATTAATATGTGCCATGTGTTAAGTTATTACTGTGAGAATATCTTTATCTCAGCTTTACACTAATTAGTTGCGATATATTCGAATTATTAATTAATTTCCAAAAATTAAGGACACGACTTGATGGAAGGCCTATGAGATAAATACTGAAAGGATCACAGTTGCTACGTTTCTTAATAAAGCTTATTCCTTGGTCCTTTAAGGGCTCTGACCTCTTTAATTATGGAGCTGGAGGAGGGTCAGGTGTCGCATTCAAGTTAGGAAATGGATTAAACGCTTCAAATTATTCTTAAGAAATTTAATAAGAAATATCAAAATGGACAACCAGGAGAAACACTTTCAATGATTAAACAACTACTTTAAATCTTGCTCATTTTTTTTTATTATATTTTAGTTTATTTTCGTAGAAACTGGAACGATATATCGAACATTATAACAAATTTTACTAATAAACCACAGAGAGTTTTTTTTTATTATTATTTTTTATATATATATTTTTTATTTATTTTT
>NW_027110118.1:888357-911800 GCF_000696795.3 Halyomorpha halys | reverse complement strand
TGTATACGAATTTTTTGTAGTGAATGGGAAGTTTAGAGCGTTTGTCAAGTAAGTGTTGTAGCAATCGGAATCTACGAGCAGTTTCTTGTCGTTTCAATCTTGTGTGTGGATTCCAAGTAAGTCTCTTGTCAAGATGGAGTTCTAAGTATTGAATCTGTTGAACAATCTATAAACTTAAGCATACTTTAGATCTTCCATACCATTATGAAATTCATAGGAGAAATGCTTATATGATACAAAGATGTGGAGAATCTACCCTTTGATGGAACTCCAATAACATTTCTAGACGACAAGATCTCGGGGCCATCTTCTTTTTAGCCGCCTAGGAGGATTATCAGGCAATGAAGGAGAACAAGTGAGTTTGGTTGTTTAGAAAGTTTATCATGGAAGGAATGGTATCTGGTTCTGGACAAATTGGCAACATATGGAACTGTGAAGTTCTGTTGGATGACTTGATTTTTGACAAAGTAAGGAGCATTAAGGATTTTGGACTGTAAGAATTAGATATAAGAGGAATTGGAAGGTTTGAAGCTCAACTCCATATGTCCAAATTGGCATTATTATTGCCATGTAAATCAGTATTTTGTAATGAATTGGATTTTTACAGTGGGGCAGGAGATCATGGGTTTACGAAGAAGGGTAAATGTGATTCAGTGGGATTGATTGAAATTGATTTTAATCCTCCAGTTCTGATACCATTAAAAGCAATTTTATTAATTTACAATAAAATTAATAAAACATAAAGAAAACTCAGTGGACTTAACAATAAGTAACAGATGAGCTTTAGTAACCCTATGATTCTATTATTCATTATAAACACATCTATTATATATAATCAAAATAAACATTTTTTTTTATTGGTATGTGTAATAGAAGGGAATGTGTTGGACTATTTCACTTATATCATTTTTATAAAAGATAACTCTCTTAGCAAATGAAAAAAGAAAAAGTATCAAACACAATCGGTAAAAGGATCCGTATGCAATATTCCACAGACCCGAGAGTCATTAATCTTAGACCTCAGCTATCATCACTTGGACTACACCACACGTATCAACACTTCCATTTTTCTTTGTAATTATTATAAAGCTCTTCTTCTAACGATTTTTCCAGCTTTCCATGAAGCCTAACATTTATTTTGATCTGGGGCCTTCAGGAAAAAAAAAAAAACTAAAGTAATTTCAGAGAAAGCTTTCTAACAAGAAGCCCATACGTTTACTAGAAGCGAGGTATTCAGATTTATAAGTCAAAGAAAAATTCATTCATAGGTTTCAAATCGAAATAAAAACTTATAATATATATAAATGATTGACCGTATTTTTTCAAAATATGAATGAGATATTTTATATGAAAAACTATTTATTTATATAAAGTTTAACCCCACTCTTTAGAGCTTTATTAGTCCTAAAAGATAAAAATACATACTTCCTCCGTCCTTATCTCTCTAACAGATTATTTCAAATAAATCACAACAGCCCTTATTTATCCCTATTCCGTCAGTCTGCTGGTGTACCTCAGGGTAGTATCCTTTATATAATTTTCACAGCTGACACTCCTACCACCCTACATCCTAACACTATCCACAATACATAAGCCCCTGACACTTATCTATTATCAGTGAACATCCTTACACTGTATCCCAAAACCTCCAAAACTGGAGGATTAAAATTAATTCCAATAAATCCCACCAAACTACATTTACTCTTCGTTGTAAACCTCTGGCCTCTTGCCCCACAGTACCTTTTAATAATACACCACTTATTCCTGTCGAACAGATTCGTTACCTTGGACTACGTCTGGACAAACGACTTACATTGAATCCTCACACAAGACTAAAAAGACTGGGAACTGCTCGTCGATTTCGACTATTACAACATTTACAAGTCAATCGGTCTAAACTTCCAACACATTACAAAAGACTGATCGACAGGATTGTAATAAGGCCAATCTGAACATATAGAGTTGGGCTTTGAGGATCCACTAAACCATCAAATTCCTCCCGAATCCCATCCTTACAATACAAAATCCTTAATGTTCCTTACTTTGTCACGAATCAAGTTATCCATCAGGAAAGATCCATATGTTGCCGATTTGGCTAGAACCCGATCCCAACCCTTCCATGATAAACTCCCCACCACCCAAATCCACTTCTTTCTAGCCTGGTTTCTTCTTCATTACCTAATAATCCTCCTAGGTGTCAGGAAAGAAGATGGCCTCGAGATCTTCTCCTCTAGAAATGTTATTCGAGGTCTATGAATGTTTGTATCATGCAGTTTGTCACTTACAGCAAATTTACTTGTATATATTTTTATATAGTTGTAAATAACAATAAATAAATTATTAAAAAAAACATTGTCCTCTTTAACCGTACTCTCGACAATCTTCTTCATATTTTCAAAATAAAAACTGTTTTTAATTTTTCAAGGAGAAATAATTGACGAATTAGTTAAATGTATAAATAAATGAGATATGTATATTATTTTAAAAAATACAAAAATGAATGCATTTAAACAATTAAAACACATATGAGATGGAAAAGTATCCGCCTGTTGAAGCCTCTTTGCAATTTTGACAAAAACACATAAATAACATTTTTTTTAAAAAATTGTTGAGGTGAAAAAAGAACATCCAAAATAGAATACAACCTATTCTATATTTTGCTTGTACAAAGTTTCAGGATAATTATCCCATACTCATGCAACTTTGCAATCTTAAAATTAAGTTATTCTGGTCAATAATTTTCATCTTTGTTATTTGTGTATTTTTATAATTCTTGCAATCATATTTACCACATATTTATCATATTTTCAGTTTCTATATTGAAATCATTTCATCTATACAGTTATGGTTTAAAATTGTTTTGTAACAAAATTATGGTATTTAACATTTATGTTTAATAAAATAAGCTTTATTCTTTTTAAAAAGTCAATGATTTAAAACAAAGAATATAGTATTTGTATTAAATAAACAAAACAATGATATCAAACTGTGGTATGATATTTATCACTAGGGATAGGATTTTTATGTGCTAAAAAATCCGAAATATGTGCTAATAAATTGTCAAATATTTAAAAAAATATATATTTATAAATTTATTATTATTCAACAATATAAATTACTAATTAATTTAGTAACTTTATAACTTTAAAAAAGTACAAAAAAATGAACTTAGAGAAAACATAGCTGTTCAATAACAAGACATTAATTAGTAATTGTAATTAAACTAATTGATTAATAATTACCCAGAATGAATTATAAATGGAAATAAAGAATAATCCTTATTAAAAATGAAAAAAAAAACTTTAGAACAATATTTAAAAATTTAGAAGAAATCAATTATTCAGCAGGGTCGGTTACAAAATTATTGCAGATTAAATGCATTTTTAAATTTTCAAATAAAAATCTTCGTCGGTTTGACCACAGAATGGACTTGTACTGACTAAAAGATCTTTCAACATCTACTTATGTTATAGGGGCATACTTAAATGAAGCTATTTCCATTGCATCTAGTTCGGTATTCTGCATCACCACAGCCGCCCTGTGTCATCATTTGTTCCGAGGAGAATGGCTCCAATGAACTCAATGATTTTATATCCTGGAAGGAGGAAAGAAAGAAACAGAGAAATGGATTGAAGAGTAAACAAACAAATTCTAGGAAAATGCCACAGGAATAAGACCCTTGCTCTTTTTAATTGATTCTGAGGAATTCTAGATGTAATTCTGTTTGAAAATTTATTATTGCCACTGAATTTAATTTGAGTTCAAAGATGAAGACAGAATTTTTACGCACTATTTGTGATAAATGATAAATTTCACTTTTAAGTATCTTGCGTTCTCTTGAATTTTATGTAGTTTCTGTTAAAAATGTATTTAAAATTGAACAAATAATTTAAGGAAATATGTGATTCAGGACAGAATACCTAAAAATATATTAAAAATAACGAATATTTTAGAAAATATGTGATTTACAACAAAATATGTAAAAAAGGCCAAATATTTAAAAATATGCAAAATAAAAATGGCTTCTTTTGGCCAGAAATGTCTTGAAACATCTTTAGTTAGTAAGGAATCGCAGATATCATGGTCAGGTAAAAATATGTGAAAATATAAAAATCCTACCCCTGTTTATCACTAAAATGTTAGCCGACTGACTCTTACCAGTGTAGCCCGTCGTAGATAGTTGCTAAGAGCTCTTCAATTATAGCCTGTTAATAAACTGAGTAATTGTTCTGCTGTACGTCCGCTGCCCAAAATATTTTATTATAATTTCACTGTACCTGTGACAGGTTGGCAAGGAGTGAATGATAACTTTTGTTAATTATAAAATATGCAAAGGCATAATAACAGGTATTTTCAATCTTTATAAACATTTCTTCCAGCGATTGTAACTGAAGAGTGGAATTGAATAAATTTTTGAGAAGACTTCTGACAGCAGAAAGCAGAGTAATAAGTATTATAACTAAGTCGAAAGAAAACTTTGAAATAACTTTTTAATATAGATAAATATCATTGAAGATATACTTAAAGATGTTAGTTACCTTTATAAAGAACCTCTACAGTAGAGGGAACCCCGAAGAGGGGCTAACTTCATAACCTGAAAGCTTCTTCCAAACTTTCCTTCACAACTTGATAACTCTACTTTCAAATCCTTTTGCTTTGTTGCCAAATCTTTAACAGTGTATAGTTAATCCACTTGACGCGTATTTGAAAGTTATTTATAAAATAAGGATAGTTTCTGATCAATAATTTTCAGGTTTATGTTGAGTACTAAATAATTTATGAGTTTTTTTTTTTTCTTCAATACAGTAATGTCCTAGGGGACTAAAATCACTAATGACAGTACATTTTACATCAAGAGGACTCGTAAAGTCTGTTATAATTGATGATGCGATTTTATTTTAAAACTTGTGATCTTTATTTCTCTTTCTTTATCTTTATTAGGATACAAATTAAAATGCTGGAATAAAGACTTGATTTTTTTTTCCCTAAATAAATAGCCAACAACAAAAAGTTATCGTTTTATTTTAAAATTACAAATTATGTAATAACTATTTTTGTGAAATTTAATGAAAATACTCGAAAATAGTTTCAGACCATGTTGGTACAGGTTAAATTGGGTGGGTGCAGGTTACAGAAGGTTAGTAAATATAACGTCAGGTGGTACACTTTGGGATATAATAGGGGTATTCATGATCTGTTAAATGTAAAATGTTTTACCATGTTAAATGTTATAACTATAGGATTGTGAGCAGCCCTATTTAAAGTCATGTTAAACGTTAAATGCATAAGAGCCCCTAGCGGATTTTCTCGGCAACTTGTTTTATAAGCCCTTATGTTTATAACCTTTCCTTACAGAGCCTCATGTTGTTGTTTACTTCGAATTTGATTTAAGTTTCAGTTTGGATTTAAGCAATTTATTACAACATGCCTAGAGTGAGTGAAAAGTGGAATTTGTGTGAAAGTTTAGCTTATGATTGTCTTATTGATCTTCAAACTTGTGAGGAAGAGAATGAAGATGAGCTAATTGACAACTGTATTGAAAGTTTTTGAGTTTAGGTTGTTACTAATTTTCAATATTTTATTGTGCATCTTTGAATAAAATTATTATGTTCTAAGAAAAATGATATCTAATAAAAATTGCTATTATGTCTATTACCCACTTCTTTTTAGTATTTATTGTATTAATGAATCCATTATCCTCCTATCTTCAAACCTTATGTATTGTTTAAGAATAAAATCACTTATTTTCAGAAATTTCTTTGAAACATTTTCTAACAAGCATATATATCATGTTACTTGTCAGGTAAAAGTTAATTTAAATTGCTACAAAATGTCTCTCCTCCCATGTTTCTACCTTAATCATGAGTTGAGCTATTTGTATTTAAAAATCTAGCCATTAACAATTTAGAAAACTATAGAGCTATATTTTCAAAACTGGTGAACATAATTTAATAAAACTTGGATGTTCCTCTTAGGTGCCAGTAAGCTTTATGGAAACTACTTTGGTGTCAAATTTTATTAGATTATGAGATAATGAGGTAAAAAAGTATTTGACATGAAATAAATCATAAACAAAAATAAAAAGCTTACATCTATTTGAGGGAGAGAGGGGCTGCTGAGGTCTGAAATTATTTCCACATTTTATAAAGTATAATTGCTCTAATTAATTAATGATACATAAATAATAATATATACATAAGTAAGAATACATACATAATCATAAATATTTTTAAGTTCAATTATTTTGTCAATCGGACTTCTTTAAAAGCTCTACTTTTAATTTTTTTAATTCATTTTTTTTTGTATTTTGATTTTACGAAGCTTCAGCCCCTCCGCAATCCTTTCCTTTTCAAATTCAAATCGCTCCCTATCCAACACAAGGCGGTCTGCTAATACCTCTTCTGTTTTTTTCTCCGTTGTATTATTAAAATTATCCATTGTGATTTAATAACTGGGGTATGGAATAATAACTAGCACAAACATGAAAGAACTAACCTGACACAACAAACAAAAATGGTGGCGAGCTCAACTCGTCTATTGTGTGACGTCATTCTCCATTTAACAGACCAAGTAACATACTCTCAGCCATGTTACATGTTATTTCGTTTTACCACGGCAAAAGAAGGCAATTTTTTTCGATTTAACATAAGTTTTCCCATTTAACACGATTTAACATGTTAAACTAAGGATCATGAATACCCCTAATATAAGATGAAATCTCGGTAAAGGATTATAACGTAGAAGCTAACAAGTGATAACGTGTTCCGATAATAGATGATTTTAGTAACCTGTTAATTTACTTGGCACGCCTCTAATTAGCTATTAAAATCACCTGTTACCGAAACACATTATCGGATTAGTACCTGCTTCTCAATAATCACTTTTTAAGATTTCACTGCTTTACAAGTTACCTAATATTTTTTTGTAACTGTTACTGTAAATATAACTTGTTACTGAGTCAATATTTAGTGTATATAAATAAATTACCCTTTTTAAACCAAATATTTGTATTATTATTTCTTTGATATAAAATACAATTAATACTCAAAGTATAGTCCATTGTTATCTACCGTCATTATCCATCTGCTAGCCAATTGTTCGATCCCACGTTGATACCATTCTTTGGGATAGCTGTCAAAGAACTCTTGGACCGCAATTTCAACTTCCACAAAATTATTAATTTTTTTTACCTTGAAGGAAATGGGTCATGGATCGAAACAAGTTGTTGTCTTATGGTGCGAGGTCTGGACTATATAGTGGATGAGGCAAGAATTCGAGCCCATGAAGTTCTTTAAACACTTTTTTCACAAATTTCTAACCTCTTAGCTGATTGCTGAGTAAGTTCGTGAAGGACCAGTCTACTGCTCTTTTCCTCCTTCCCTATGGAGAGTAGATGGCGACTAACAGTATCTTTCGATAGACCACACTCCCTGGTTAGTTCGCAAGTTCTTGTAGACGGATTTGATTCAACAGCTTCCTGAAAAACCTCATCAATGTCCATTAACGGTCGCCCTTCTTCCTTTCCAACGTCTTATCTCTACTGCTATAATTTTCCAAACAACGCTGGTCAAGGACACCTTCCCCTTCATATTTAATAATTTCACGAGTTACTTCAGCGGCTGTGACATTTTTTTTATAATGCCTTAAAATAACGAAATTTCTGTAGGACTCTGTATCATGTTTCTTCTTTGAAACAAATAGCTAAACTGAAGCTTCTGGATAATATGAAAGACAAAATTGACTATAAAGATAAACTAAATGTTGTTTGTAAAATTAATTGCCAGAATTGTGAAGGTTTATACATTGAAGAAACATCTAAAAAAACAAGAATTGATCAACATAAGATTAATTGTAAAAATATAAAATACATCAAAATTATAGCAATGGCACGACATAGTATCAAATATAAACATCAATTTGATTTCAATAATCCAGAAATATTAGATATAGTTAAGAATAGAGAAATTATAGAATCAGTACATATTACAAAATATGAACATCATAATTTGAACGTGGGCTTATATAATAATTATAAATGGGGAAGTTTTATTGATAATATGAAAGACAAAATTGACTATAAAGATAAACTAAATGTTGTTTGTAAAATTAATTGCCAGAATTGTGAAGGTTTTTACATTGGGGAAACATCTAAAAAATTAAAAACAAGGATTGATCAACATAAAATTAATTGTAAAAATATCAATACTACAGCACTGGCACAACATAGTAGTAAATATAAACATCAATTTGATTTCAATAATCCAGAAATATTAGATATAGTTAAGAATAGAAAAATAATAGAATCAGTACATATTACAAAAAACATTGACAAAGCAATTAACTATAAAACAGATACAAAAACTTTAGGCACAGATAAATAAATTAACATTTTAGTTTTGTGTATTTTTATAGAGTTTAGATTTGATTTAATCTTTGTTGTTTGTTATTGTATATAAATATTATTTTGTTTTTTTTTAAATTGTTAATTTTAGTTAGATTGTTTATATTTGTGCTAATAGAGGTAGGAAATGATTGTTATAGTCTATATGGTTGTTATCATAATGAAAGATAACCTTCAAGAAGGTAATTATTTTCCTTGAAAAATGTGTAATAGCTGATATTATAAAAAGTTTTTTAATATGAAAATTGACAATAATATGATTCAATATTAGGATGTAATGCTACAAATTAAGGAGTTAATTATACATTATATATAAAATAGTTTATCAGGTAAATAGTTTATAAATAGTTTTGTTGAATATATGATATAGTAGTAATGTTGTAAGCATATGTTAAAGTTTTGTTGAATTTGGTTTTCTAGCAATCTGAAGATGGGGGATAATCCCGAAACGTCATTTTTGTTGTATCTGAAATATATATTGTTATATTTAAACAAGGAATATTGTGTCATTCACCAATTTCATATTTCACATTAATTTAAACTGAAGCTTTTTTTAAGAAGTCGAATGGGATTAATCAAGCTTAGAGAATTCTCTAAAGGGATTATTAAGCATTAAATAGGATTAAAATATTTACTGTCCTTTGAAATGTTGAATTTGATAAAACAGTCATTTTGTTTTTTTTATTATTTACACCTCATTATTTTTAGGCTATAGTCTATTCTTCTAGGGTTCATAAAGTTCTCTTAAAATTTAATTAACTTTATATATGGTATCATATTTCCCAGTGGATTCATTGGAAGATTTTTGAACAAAGTTGTTATTTGATATATTTTTTATTGGTATATTTGAGGATAAGAATCGAAACCGTTTGGCCAAGATAGGATTCATTTCCCTCAGAGAGGCTGCCAGCTAAAGGAAAGCAATGAGGTGAAACCACATTCCTCTATTCTTCACCAAGCCCCCACCGCTTTTCAGTTTTGTGTGGAAGATGGAATGGATAATATATAATATATAGGAGATATTTACTTTAAAGAACTATCCGATTAGTATAAGATATTTTTATTTTTGGTTTATGATTTTCAATAATTATTCTTAGGAAACGACAAAAAAAAATTGAATTTAATTCACTCAATTTGTAGGCAATTCCTTGAGACTACTATTTTTTTTTAAAGATTTAACTCCGTAGTCACAATTCATGCTCTCTAGATGTTCTCCTGTGCTTTGAAAAAAGGCAACCGATTAACATATATAAAGATAAAAATTATATAAATTATTTTTTTATTATTATATCAAAGCTTATTAAAGAAAATTAAAATTTTTATAAAATATTAGCAGACCCAGCAAAGTTTCGCTGTTGCTATATTAAAGAATGTATATACAATAATTTAACACTATTGAAAACTTTGATATCAATTAATATACAGATGAATTGATACGATATTAGCTATAGTAACATAAATGATAATAGCTAACTTGTATAATCGTTAACAGTAGTGTGGTTTAGGTGAATTTTTTTAATTTTTTTTTTTAGACAATTTGATTATTTATAATATTTTCATATATTAACTACATAAAATATGAATAATTTATATATAATATCCCTCAGTATCGAAATAATTCAGAATTACTGACCTATCAATGTGTGGTAAAAGTTTTTAAAAGTGAAAAAAATGTTTAAAAAATATTTGATTTTAGTACCTTCAGTAAATACAAACATTTTCGAAAAAAAATCGGAAAATAGAATGTTTACACCCCAAATGTTCTGCTTAATTGGTCTTTGATTTATTTCAAAATTAAAAAAAAAAAATAGAATTAACTTCAAGATGACTCAACCAATCCACACCAAACTTGGTCTGTTCGGCTACACAAACAAAAATATAACATAAAATAAAATTATTAGATTAATGATTTACTATATTGATTGTTTGATAATGGTTTATTTTATTATAAATACAAGTGATCAACTTTTACTCTCAACTATTTATTTCAAAATATCTCCCACGTTTCGTCCCTTTAAAATGTATCTTTTGCAGGCTTATTTCCCATGCTATATAAATTTTCTAATTTCAATGCAAAACTATTGTCTATCTGTAACCATATGAACGACTTGTTAATAAGCTTAAAGATAGACAATAGTTTTGAATTGAAATTATGAAATTCATGAGCAATAAGCCTGCAAAAGATACTTTTACATTAATGTTGACCTTAATCGTCTCCTTGAGATTGGCCTAAGGCCCGAAACGTGGGAGATGTTTGAAAATAAATAGTTGAAAGTAAAAGTGGATCATTTGAAGTTTGTGTTAATAATAAAATAAAACATTTGAAAACTGTTTTTTAATTTAAAACTAATTTTTCGTTCATATGGGAACCTTAAATCTAATTTTTTTTTAAATATAGGTTTTTTCCAAGAAAAAGAATCGTTGACTTATTTTACTGAAATCCTCATTATTATTATTAGTTTTATTTTTAGTGAATAAAAGATCATCTAATAGTATCAGTAATATTTTTTCTTATTCTTCAGAAAGTCTCTTATTATTATTATAAGAATAATATAATAAATTATAATATAATTTATAAGAATTATTCTTAGCAAACTAATGTTTCTGTTTATTTATTACATATATGAAATAAATGCAACAATTTCTGTAGAGAGGTAAGTTGTAAGATTTGTTGTAATCTTAATTTTTCACCTATTTAATTGTTAAAAAAACTAAAATGTAGCAATTTTATTATTATTTTTAATATTATTTCAAGTTTATGAATTTTAATTTTTGTCTTTTTTTTTATGTTTCAGGTAAGGGAAATCTTCTCATAATGGTGAATTGTTAAAGCAACTAACTACGGGTAAGGTTCCTTTTGTTAAAATGTGTGCGTTACTTTTTCTCATATATATTATACATTATCAATCTAAATAAAATATTTAACTAGAATCAAACCAGTAGTCTAGAATTTTCAAAAAATTTGACTAAAAAATGAATAATTCCACAATACTAAATTTCTAATCACACCTCGATCAGACACTTAATAGATCTCAGAGGGTAAATACTTTGGACTCTACTTAAAGTTAAGAAAAATTTTATATTATTCCAAGAAGAGGCACCTGTAATAGTATAGAGCGTAATAATAAAACACAAGTTCACTATATAAATAAAATTCCATAATCCAATTTACTATTTTTTTTTTTAAATCTACGAAATTGGAACTCAACCCGGCAGGTTTATTTTTTGTCCCCTAAGAAGTGTCCCGTGAGCATTTATCTAAGCCAGGACGATTCCCATATTTTTCTTTCTTGGCTTTTATTTCTTCTCAACTTATTTGCTTTGTTTTCCGTTTCTAGGTGCGTAATTTTTTATTTTTTTTTATACATAGTTTTCTATTTTTACGTGTTATTAGATCTCTTGTTCAGTTAAAATAGAATTCTCTATGTTCTTTCTTTTTTATATATACTTAATATTCTACATGTTATTTTTATTTCTTTTTTTTTCATAAAATTGTTCACTTATATTTACATAATTTTTAATTCAATACTAGTTTACTACTTGCTAAATAGTTGTTTACCATTGTTTGTTCATTTTAACAATATATATATAATATTATTATAATCTAGTACGTAATAATAAGTAACATTTCAGTTATACAACTGATAACTTTTTTTCCATAAATGGATTGATAGCTTGTACCCTTATCAAAATTGTTAAGTTATAAAATACTCTTCTTCTTAAAAAGTAATTTGAAACTGATGAACATTTTAAGTTTTGACGCATAGAAAAGAAAAAGTTTCTAGTACTGAAATTTAATACTTTTCAAAGGTAGAAGGAATATGATCTAAAAAAATAAATAACTGTTTTCCTTTAGTCGAGATATTGCAGCGGAAAACAATGGAAACTTTGAGCTTAGAAACTTGGAAACGTTATGAAAATATTTTATTCTCTCCCCCCCCCCCAACACTTCTCCAAAGTGCCCTAGTTCCAAAGAGCGCAATCACGGCCATCATTGGGACAGAAACAACAACTCCAAAGTACAAATAAACAATCCAACTCATATCAGAATCATGGATTCTTTTTCTTCAATTTTTCAAAGAAAATTTGTAATTTTATCTTGTTACATAAGTTGATCTTGTGTTTTTAAATTTACATTCTATATTAAACTATTATATAAATTATAGCAAAATATGCTTTATTATTGGTGGGACTAAAAGAAAAAAAAGTTAAAGAAAAATATTGGATAATTGTTGATTGACTGTGTGTAACTATATAAAAGGAATATGGTCCGGGTGCGGTCAAAGAAAAAACCCAAATAGTTTAAATTAAATTTAATTAAACTATTTAATCTGAGCCAGCGTTTCAGCCCACTTTTCTGGGATTTCTTAGGGCAAAAAATGATACAAAAATAAAAAAATATAACAAAGTAATAGCATAGATAACAAGTAATAAAGTGAACATTTACATAAAAAATGAATAAATTTAATTAAAGAAAATAATATAAGATATACATTGAAAAGTATCAATATATAATAATTGAAAAGAAAATATAAGACAATTAATGAAAAAATAAAATAAAAAACCGTACTACACTATGATAAAAATGTTTATTTATTGCTTGAACCAAAGGATTAGGATGGTTAGTAAGATTCATATGGAATTTAATTATGTATTATTATGTATACATATGGTTTTATTTGAAATAATAAAATTAATAGAAGGGCGAGAAAAAAAATCTATGTCATTTCCTTAAATAACGTGGAATCAATTTTTTTTAAATGGTGTTCTTGATTATACATTTATCATGTGAATGAAATAGCATGTTCAATCCAAGTCGAATGAATAATGAATACACTTTGAGACAACTGCATACAGCCAGATTACTTATTCATTATATAAATATTTATTCCCATCATGTATTGGAAACGCAAGCAGAATAAATAAATTAAAAAAAAAAAAGATCTGGAAAGGATTTATCGTTATTGTTACTTACTGTAGCACTCACGATAAGAGAGAGCGAAATTAATGACATGGATGTAACAAACGCCGATATTAAACACGATAACAGGATGAATGCTGCTTCTGGGCTGGGGCCAGGTGTCCCGAAAAAGCAGGGATTTCAGGAGCAAAAACCTATGTAACCTATAGGTTATATCTCATGTTAACATTATATTGTAAAACTACCGATAGTTGACATTCAGCTAGTATACTAAATATATTATAGTTCAGGAATTATTTACTTATTTAATTCCCAATTATATTCTGTTCCACTTAAAAGACGAAAGTTATGAGCGAAGGATGGCCCTGCTATAAGAACTATTAGCCCCTCTTTTGCTTTTTTAATTTTATTTTTATACCAGATCCTTACATGGTTGATATAAATTATATTATATATATTTTTTAACAGTTGATTATAAGGGGGTATAGTGATACAAATGACACCCCTAACTATATAAAATGTTCTTACTAAAAGAAAAAAAATAATAATAAAATAAATAGATAAGAATAATGCTTCTTAATGGAAAGTAAAATTAATAACAAAAAATAATGATATTGGTACACTTAAATAAAACAAACAATTGTCTTCTAATAGTAAAAAGAAACAAGTTAATTTGAAAAAGGGAAAAGAGAAAAAAAAATAATAATAAGTAAATAAAGGTAGTGTGACTATGAATTAATTTTATATTTATTAAAAATTTATAAAAGAATGTCCTGCAGCAGTCTTCAGTCTTCGGGTTGAGGTTGGGTTTCCCAGGGTGTAGGTAGAGTAGAGTTTCCTTTAACTGTTGGCAACTGGGAGTGGAACTTCATGAACCGTTTTTTGATGTAATCCGCTATTGACTCCATTTGTAATTCGCAATGCAATTGGCTATAAAAAATAGAACCAAGGACCATTAACTGCGATTCTTAGGACTTTATTTTGAAAAGTTTGTAGTTTTTTCCTTTTCGTGAAGGATGCCGCTCCCCAGACTTCGCAGCCGTACATCAGCAGTGGCCTGAGGCCTCTTTTGCTTAATAGTAAAAAACAGTTTCCAGCGATCGCCGTGAGAAACAGACGAGAGAGAGAAAAGCCATTTTATTTTTTAGGACTCAGAGAAATAATTTTTTTCATCTCTTGAATTTAAAGCTATCATGCGCCCGTTGACTTCAGGAGGTGGTTCCCCGGCTAGGGATGAAATAATAGATGAGAGGAGAATTATGAGAGAGGGTATGTTCTCGCCTTACAATCCATTTCATTGAGTTTACTTTAAATTTTGTTTCTTACCCAACTGAAACATGATTTGCATACAATTACATCAATTCACCAATATTTGCAAACTTCAATGGCCATAATTGAAAAATTATTAACGTAATCCTCGCTATGTTTTCTCTTGGCCACTCTCTTATAACCATTAATGACCTATTGAAATAGATTCCAGATATAGGTTTCCTTGTTCACTCTCTACAACCTTGAAAGCTGTTGAATAGATTCCTTTTCTTTCACTCTAAGTTAGTTTTAATTCAATTAAATATTTTCAGGTGTAAAAATATAAATCTTAATTTTTCTATAATCAAAATCCTTAACTGTACTCAAACAATTCCTGATTCCGTAACTCCATTTCTCAGAACAGCCGTCAGCTCCTAGTATCCTCTCTCGTCTTCCCTCACTTCGACTACGGTTCCTTGGTCTATGGAGTGCTATCTGCAGGACTAGAGTTGAGACTGAAGAAACTCATGAATTGCTTTGTAAGATTTATCTTCGGCTTTGTAAGGTTTCCAAGGCGCTGTCAAGTCTCCCGCTAGAATACCAAGTTGAAGTGACCCTATCCAAACTCCCGAAGACAATACCTCCTAGGTGTTTTCCTATTTCAAGTTCTTAAAATCAAAAAACCTACCTATACTCTTGATGTCTTCATTCTTGGTTCATCCATCCACTCATTAAACACCAGATCCCAACCGATTGATTTATATATGGCCTCCTATAGAACCGCCTTCATTAGCAAATCCTTCTTCATACGTGCAACCTCCTTCTGGAATTCTCTTACCATCTCTATTTGCCAGTCTTCCTCCATTCATTCCTTTAAACAACACCTATTTCTCCACTTATTTTATAACCAAACGTCCACATCATTGTAATCAAATAAATAGGCATATATTGATTAACATTATAAACAGTAGTTAAGCCAATATTTCATTTTACTATCTGAAAACTTGCTAATGCTTGTCAGATAAAAATCTTAATATATGAAGTATTTATTTATTCTTAGGGGACATATGTCTCAGAATAAAATCATTTTTTTCATTCCATTTTAAAATCATGTTTTTCCTGTAAATTAAATGTTAATCTGATCATTGTCCCCCCCCTTTTTTTTGGTTACACCTCCCAAGAAGGCCCCTGACTTTATACGTCAATAAAACATTCACAAAAGTTGCTCCAATGCTCGAATTGACTTGGCCTACGTATTTTTTTATTTATTTTATGGATAGCTTAAAACTAAATAACAATAATAAGTAAAAACTAACTTTTTCCCAATGCCAAAATAAGAAATATTGTTTGATGTTGGAAGCAATTACGGTGAATTCGTTTATAGGTAAAAAAGTGGTGGTTTCTTCATCAACGTTTGGACAAATTTCATTTTGGAACGCTTTTTCACACTTTCCACCACTGTGCTACATGTAACGAAACTCCACCTTTGTTAAATTTGGAAAATACCTTAAGAGTGCGAGAGCCATTAAAACACCGCAAGACTGAAATATTGTGGAACAGTGTTTGTACAAAGCTGCCACAAGAGAAATGTGACTATATTTCTCGAGCATCGAAGTTAAATTAACTCTTCACTTCCATCCTATTTAAGGGGCATTATTAATTACGTTCCTGAAGAAACGTCAAAACTTGGACGCGGCCAACTTCCACTTTAAGCCCTGTCAGGAAGTTATTATAGAAGCAACATCTAAAGCTATTACTCTCGCCGCATGACAGCGAATCTTAGCGTTTGTTTTCATAGTATTACATTTTTACTTTGGTTTACTTACCACGTAGCAGCCTCAACGTAACTAGATATTTTATGCTCTGAAGTGGCAGGATACCCACATTGTTTTGTAAGAGGAGGATGACAATAAAAACGTATATAGATACCTATGTTTTTGTATTAATTTTGTAAAATTATAAACGATATTTATGTACAAATATAATATCATCATGTGAAAGTGTTAATATTTGACCATAAATAGAAGACGACCTGGGTTGTGGTCAACAAAATCTTAAACCGCCATCAAATAACCTAAATTTATTTATTTGTGTCAACGTTCGAACTTGAAGCCTTCAGCATAGTTTCTTATAAAGTCAGGCCTGAAATTCAGGTCGATACCTTCGCACAAATAAATAGAGAAATGATCGGGTGTGTGGTCAGCAAAAAATACAAATAAACAAAAACTTATTTCTCTGTACCGACGATTTGGCCTGAGTTTCAGGCCTTCACCAGAGCTAAAAAATAAATAAAAATTGATAACAACCATCTCTCAGAGAAACATAAAAAAGGTAAAATAATAAACAAACAAGTTTGGAAATATACTTAACAATGAATTAAGTAGTAAGTAGTCGATTAATAACAATAGAAGTACTTCAAGAATAGAAGTATCTACTAAATACTTTGTCCCTTGATATAGTTTATATACTGTTATATTACCCAATACCATCATATAATTAATGGTAACAACATTAACATATAAACATTAAAATGTATTTAATTGATAAAATGACAAACACACAAAAAGCCTTTGGAAATTCCTTCTTCACTTTTTTTTCCACTTATTCGCTTTGAATAGTACACTACACAAAGTCTATACACTACAAAGTAGTATAGTAGAAGTATCTACTTCTATTGTTATTAATAGACTACTTACTACTTAATTCATTGTTATGTATATTCCCAAACATGTTTGTTTATTATTATCATTTTTATGTTTCTCTGAGTAATGGTTGTTATTTTATTTATTTTTTTTTTTGCTCTGATAAAGACCTGAAATTCAGGTCGAAACGTCGGGACGAATAAATAAGTTTCTGTTTATTTGAATTTTTTTCTGACTACAACCCCTCTCATCTTCTCCAATAGTACACTACACAAAGTCTATACACTACAAAGTAGTAAGTAGTCTATTAATAACAATAGAAGTAGATACTTCTATTAATTTATAATAATTTTTATTAATAGACTACTTACTACTTAATTCATTGTTATGTATTTTCCCAAACATGTTTGTTTATTATTATCATTTTTATTTTTCTCTGAGTAATGGTTGTTATTTTATTTATTTTTTTTTTTGCTCTGATAAAGACCTGAAATTCATGTCGAAACGGCGGCACGAATAAATAATTTTCTGTTTTTTTGAATTTTTTTCTGACCACACCCCCTCCCATCTTCTTCTCAAAAGATCATTCCCCCATTAGACTCTTCAATTATAGATACATGCTTTCATGTTTCCATGGTAGCTATAACAACAGTCAGTTTTTAGATTCATTGATAGCTTATTGAAAGGATAAATTTCAACTCATAGTATTATATTATTATTTATTTTATTTTACACCAGATCGGCCTAGTGCGCCTTACATGGTTGATATAACCGTTATATTATATATATATTTATTTAACAGTTGATTATGGGGGAGGGGAGGGAGTATAGTCTCGTACAAAAGACAAAAAAATAATAAAATAAATAGATAAGAGTAATGCTTCTAATAAAAGAGGAATGTAAAATTAATAACAAAAGATAACACTTAAATAAAACAAACAATTGCCCTCTAATAGTAAAAAGAAACAAGTTAATTTGAAAAAGGGACGAGAGAAGAAAAGAGAAAAAAAATAATGAATAAATAAAATGTGTAACAATAATAAGTAAAATAGAGGTAGTGTGACTATGAATTAATTTTGTATTTATAAAAGGTAATAACAGAATGTCTTGCAGCAGTCTGGGCTTCGGGTTGAGGTTAGGTTTCTCAGGTTGTAGGTTACAGCTCCTTTAACTGTCGGCAACTGAGAGTGGAATTTCATGAACCGTTTTTTGATGTAATCCTCTATTGACTCCATTTGTAAATCGCGATGGAATTGGCTATTTCTTATGAACCAAGTAGCATTAACTGCGATTCTTAGGAATTTATTTTGAAAAGATTGTAGTTTTTTTTTTCTTTTCATGAAGGATGCCGCAACTTATAGTAGAGGACAATATAAAAGATTTTTTGTTTTTAAATTAATATTGAAAAACCAATATAAATCATTATTTGGTCGGATATTAAAGAATAATATTGAATAAATATTTTACCAGTTTGCTATTTGAGACAGAACTGGGAAGCCAGCCGGAACCATTGAAGAATAGCCGAGTGTGGTTCCACTTCACGGAGTCCCTTTGCCCACAATCCTCTGAGGGAAATGAAAGCTATTTCAACCGAACTGTCACAGCGGTTAGTCTAAAATATACCAATAAAAATATATCGAATTAAATAGAAACGAAGGTTAATAAAATATTTTATTTGAATATTAAATATTTAATAAAATGTATATTGGAATAAAATATTTGGTTTTAATAAAATTGAGAGCCAGTGTATAAGTAGTTGTGCTAATTATTCCTTTCACAATTTGTTAAAATTACCAATTCAGGTCCAAAAATGTCTAGTTTTTTCATGTTCGGAAATACTTCGGTATGTAATAAAAAATTTGTTTTATATGTACCTTGTGATATGTATTGACCTTTTAACAACTCTTGATATTATTAAGGTTTGTTTCCATCTGTTCCGATACCTGTTCAGGGCGGGATATCTTTCACAGTGTCCCTAGATATGTAGATACCAGAGTTTATTTGGCATATGGGTCCCCTATCGCAGCTATTAACACTTTAATGTACGACAGTTTTTAACGGAGGATCAGAAGTCTTCTTAGCCGGTACAAACCCTTCCTAGACATGTCAAACTTTCCCACCCCCTCTCGGGAGGGGGGAACATGAACGTTCCAACACACCAAATTTAAGAGCAGAAAGACATAAAGGAATTTTTAAGGAACAGAATCCGAAAAAGTTGGGATTCAATGTGGGCTGACGTACCACTCACCAACTAAGAGATGTTAAAAAAAACACTCAAAAGTGGACAAAGAACAAAACAAGTGGACAAAAGAAGTGGTTGTTGCAAGACTAAGAATAGGACATTTCAAATTAACACACCTCCACCTAATCAGAAAAGAGGACCAACCTATATGCCAAACCGGTCAGTCCCCATTATCGATAAAGCATATAATTGAAGAATGCTCATCATTTCGTCAAGCCTTCGAAAATAATAAAATTCCTCGTACAAGAGAATTGCCCCTTAAAGACTCAGCAGAATCCATAGACAAAATAATAAAATTTCTGAAAGAAACTCAACTTTATACTAAAATATAATCCACCAATACCGACCAGTGTAAAAAAGGAAATAGTCTACACTCAACTATCAAATGTCAAAGACAAGAAGATAAATAAAGTAAAAAGGGTGTAATAACATAGATGTTGATCGCCCTGAATTCTTTACTATATTATATTATACCCTCCCCCCCTCGGGCGTAGGAGGGACGCGTTCTGTCACCTATGGCCAATGAGGAACGTAACGCCCCAAAAGGGAGGTGGGAGAAAAGGGGCAGGATAAATAGACCAGGAAAAAGGGGCATTGAAGATGAAGACACAGGAGTAAGAAGACCGAAGAGAGGGCAAGATGCACTTTGACCAGACAAAGTCCTAAGACCTGGACGCAATCCCTTATGAACTCAGCACTCATTCTGATATATATTAGGTAATAGGGTAATAATCCGTATTAAATGGAAAACCAATTATCTGAATTATTTCAATCATATCAATGTAAATAAATACTTTATCCCTTGATATAGTTTACATACTAATATATTGCCCAATACCATCATATAATTAGTGGAAACAACATTTTATAAATATAAAGTTAATTAATTGGTAAACTGGTAAAGACACAGAAAGCGTTTGGAAAAGAATCCAACTATAATAATAGTTTTGCAGGGCTCAATATAAATTAATTAATTAACTTATTTTTTGGATAATTGCCTTCAGAGATTATCCTGGCATCCCGACTGAATCCCGAGACAGTACATGTTAGTAATTAGTATTTGTATGATAGATTTTAAAACACGGGATACATATGCCGACGTCATAGTCCAGCCAGTAGTGTCTTGTTTCCTTCCTCACTTATTCGCTTCGAATAGTACACTACACAAAGTCTATACGGCTTAGCCTTATCGGCTATTGGTGGAATAATATCAATAAAATGTCTTTCTGTCAGTTGGAGTGGCGTGAGAGTTGAGGAAGGTCTACCGCGTACAAAAATACAATTTAATATAATAATAAAAAAAAAAAAAAGACTTTTTGGACCAAGGAAGCACTAAGCTCTGGTGCGAACGATTGTGTGATCGGTTTCAAAGTCGACGGCATACTGAATTCGAAACTAAACCATGTCTCCTTCTTCAGTTAAAATAATCTTAGAAAAGAGATGAAGCAAAGGATCTAGCCATAGCCTTAGATATCTTTAGTAGACTAAATAGTTTGAAGGTCTTACCCTGGCACGAGATAAGCTTAATGTTACTTGACGCCCTGCATATTACTGTCACCGGATAAACTGTCAATGGGTTAATACTTCATGAAAACGTTTTTTTGAGCTTACTCCTAAGAAGTGAATCAACAATAAGCTGTAATGATTTGGGATAGTACTAAAGAAATCGTTAAAGCTTACTCAAATAACAATAGTCTTTTTAAAGAAAGCTCCAAAGACCTTAAAAAAAAATTTCTTGAGTATGATTTATTTTAGAAAAGTTAACAATAAAAACATAAACGTATAATCAAAATAAAATATTTTAGAACTATATACATCAAGTAAATTTGCTGTAGTTGATATAATGATATGATACATGTAGAGAATCTACCCATTGATAGAACTGCAATAACATTTCTAGAGGAGAAGATCCCGAGGGCATCTTCTTTTCAGACTTCTAGGAGGATTATTAGGTAATTAAGGAGAAGCCAGGTTAGAAACTAGTTGGTTTAGGTGGTTGGGAAGTTTATTATGGAAGGATTGGTATCTGGTTCTGGCCAAATCAGTAAAATCTGAAACATTGAGGTACTAATAAATGACTTGATTTGTGACAAAATAAGGAGCACTAACGATTTTAGGCTGTAAGGATTAGATACGAGAGGAATTCGATGGTTTAGTGAAGCTCCATAACTCAACTCTATATGTCCAGATATGCCTTATAACAGTCATGTAGATCAGTCTTTTGAAATGGATTGGCAATTCAGACTGTCTAGGAAATGTTGCAGTTTTCTGTCTTTTTAATTTTGTATGATGCTTCCATGTTAGATCAGATGTAGTCCTAAGTAACGGATCTGTTCGACAGGAATAAGTGGGGTATTATTAAAGGATACTGTGGGGCAAGACGAAGGTTTACGACGAAGAGTAAATGTGATTTGGTGGGATTTATTGGAATTTATTTTAATCCTCCAGTTTTGGCACCATTCTTCAAGGGTGGTGATGCGGGATTGGAGGGTTTGGAATACAAAGGAAGGATCGTTATCCCCTGGCAATAGGCAGGAATAAAATAAAGAAAATAAATTAAAATAAAAGTGGCTTTAATGTTAAAACAAAATGAAGAAACTGAATAATGAAAAAATAAACATATTAAAAAAATTAATCACTATATAAAATAAAATACAGTCTGTGACTCCGATAGGTGAGTGGAGATATCTCAAATCTCTTGATTCCAGTAGGGCTATTGTTGTGAAGTTGTAAACGCTGCTTTTATAGACAAATTTCAAAAGTTGGTGGGCCCACGTCTATACAGACTCAAATTAAGATATTCAATTGTCCATCCTTAATTAAATTAAATACATTAATGACACTAATCGGACACAGTGGCTATATTACCATTAATCACAAGCAAAATGAAATGTAGCACATGACGAACGCAGACAGGGGTAAGAGAATTAATTTTTTCTGATACAAGTGCTGTAATCAGATGAAGTACTAATGCGGACTAGCCAGCTGATTAAAAAATCATGGATTTTTGACCCGTTAAAAGTCGACGCCAACGAAATAATCCCCATTGATTATTATTGCTAATATTAAATATTATAATACAGAATATAAATGCGTCTGTTTCTTAATAAAGAAAATAATTAAATTAATTACTAAGACTATTTACAAATTAATTATTTAACATGGCAAGAACAGAGATTTTTTCGAGAAGTAAAAAAAAACTACGAAAATATTCTAGTTTTGGTTCTCAGGATTTTTTTTTTACTCTTCTTCCCAAGCGGCCACATATAGTGGGAATGTCAAGAATTAATTCTTGAAGCCTCCGAGAGATTATTATTGGTTAATGTGTTTTAAAAAATAAATATAAGCCTTTTTGATAGAATTTCCAAACAAACTTCTATATATTTTTTAACTTTACTTATTTTGCTCCAGATCTTATTTCCAAAGTGTTCATGATTAACTTTAGACAGTGGTGCAAAGTTTTGCTATGTATTTTGCACCATCTTTTTGACAGATAAAATTAAATAAATATAATTTTTTTTTAAATTCTTGAGACTGGTATTTATTTATTAAATAAGTCAATCAGTATCCTTTTTTAGTCTCAACCCTCTTTATTATATTAAAAATCCAACGTTTCGGCCAAATCGACCATCCTCAAAGACAATCTAAATATTTAACAGCTTATTTTAATATTCATTTGTAACAATTATAACAACATTATTACTAATAGTACAAGATCCCTTCAAATATATATTTCACCTCACATCAGAAATTTAAAAATGTTTTGCAGGCAATTCTGCCCAGGTCATTTATAAGTCAATAATATCCTATAGAAAAGTCAATCAATAGAGAATCATATTAAGTATTAATAAGCTTATGTTTAGTTACCTATTCTTCTCAAACTTCGATAATTTTAAAAACTATTAATTTTCAATTAAAGTTTGACACGTTTTGAAACTTTGGACTATTAATATAATAAAGAGTGTTGAGACTAAAAAAGGATAGGAATT
>NW_027110118.1:878149-888247 GCF_000696795.3 Halyomorpha halys | reverse complement strand
TATAGATATGTACACTCAGTAAACTAGAAAAATTTTCTTTCTTTCATTCTCTTTAGAAGCTAAGCTATATTTTCCGGAACAATTTAACTTGAATTGATTTTCAAGATTTTTTTTTACTATATCTTGGAATCTTGATATACCAATCTCCGATTCAATTTTCTACTCAATGCCTCTAACGAATGTAATTACAACTTTCAGTTCAAACAATGTTCGAAATCCCGTTTCGATAAATCAATTTTCATTTCTTGTATCGAGTGTACACAATCCAAACGTTATTAATAAAAAAATACATTAAAATGTGATTGGGCAAAATACCATTCCTGGAATATATCGTGATCCTTCCTGATTGCATCGTTAAATATGTAGGCGTATTTGGACCTGAATTGCTTTTTTTTTTCTTTTTCTTTAGCACGTTAATATATCTTGTAACACGTTACCTATATAATATATCTTGTAGGGTTATACGGTAAAATAAAATTGTCTTCATTTGATTTAGTTTTATATATTTTATATCAAATACATCTTATTTTTGGGTATATTTATTACGTTCATGAATTAAACTGAAGTTAATTTGAAAAAAAAATGATCGATAAAGGTGAAAAATTAAAACAGAAAAAAATTATGCAATAAACATTACAAAAAATCTAATGGAGTGGGTGGATTACATATTTTCAATAAAAATTCGTATTTAAGGATTCGTCGAGGTGGAAATTTCGAATATCAACTTTTTTTCCTGTAATAATGAAAGGATTTTTAGGACGTTTATAATGGAAGGATTGATATTTGGTTTGGGTTAGATCGGTTACATATGGAACATTAAGGTTAAGGATTTGTGACTGAGTGGAACCACTAAGGATCCCGTACCAAAAGGGAACAGTGAAACAGAAAATGATTATCTGCATCAGCCGGATTCGAATTCGGGTCCTTGAAGTTAATAGCAGAGTGGCAAACATTAAAAAAAATTATTATAGAGATAATAATCAGAAATATTATAATACAAATATTTTTTTAATCTTTATTTATGGACATTTACAACTGTACATAATAATACACCTAGTAAATTTAATATAAGATCGTAATAGAGTGATACAGACATATAAAGAAACTACCAATTGGTAGCACTCTAATAATATTTCTACATGATCTGGTCTCAAGGCCATCTTCTTTTCAGGTGCCTCGAGGGATTATTAGGAATAGAATAAGAAGCAAGCTTAGAAACTAGTGGGTTTGGGTGGTTAGAGAGTTTATAAAGGAAGGATTGATATCTACCTCGGACTAGATCGGTTACATATGGAACATTAAGCTCTTTAAGGATGATTTGATCTGTAACAAAGAAGGGATCATTGAGGATTTTACGAAGGATTCTGGATTGTAAGGATTGGATACGAGAGGAATTAGAAATGGAATCTCAAAGCTAGATCAGTCTTTTTTAATGGATTGGAAGTTTAAACCGTTTGTCTAGTAAATGTTGTAAACGGAATCGACGAGCAGTGTCCTGTCTTTTCAGTCTTATATTTAAATTTTCTCTTGAAATAAACGTAGAAAAAATATATCAAAATAGATTTTTTTATAAGCATAAATCTAGACCAAAATATTTCTAAATTAGTACTTTTTAATTAATCTGAAATTGTTTTGATTAACTTAATTTTTTTTAAAGCTTATTCCACTTTCCTTAATATTTGCTGAGAATGCAGTCTAGTGATAAACGTTTGAGGAATGTCATTAAGAGAAACTAACACAAAGAAGAAAAATTAAAAGTTTCCTCTTTCCCATCAAGCCCTTTCGCACCTTTCACTACCACTGACGTCCCTCATTGAATAATACGAATATATTACAGTTAGTATAGCAACTTTATTCCTTATCGAGCAAATTAATACATTTCTATAATATAAGGAAAACGAAAAAAGATCTTGCATCGATTAGGGCAAAAGATTTTTATATTGTATTTGTAATGGTGTAGTTATAATAGTATAATATAAGTCATGATGAACCTCCGTTCTTACTCACTAGCCCTCTTAAATAAAAATATCGAAAAGATGACAGGTAATATGGGATGAAAGCTCTCCGAATATACTAAAAGAAATTAAAATAGAAGAAAAACCATGGTTAAAATCCTACCACAGCGGCCCCATGAAAGAAGTTGCTCTAACCCGCTTTAGAATAAGCTATACTGTCCTAACGCACTCACACCTTATCAGAAAACCACCAAGTCCGACGTGCCAATATTGTTAGTTCATATTTACGATTAAACATGTTTTTTTAAAAAATGATCTTAGAATTTACCAACAATAAACTGAGTATAAATGATCATTAAATTTATCTCAAGCTCTCAAAGATGAAGAAGCTATAGTTAAACTGGGGTATACATTTTTAAAAGTACATCACCTATTTTCTAAATTATATTCTCTTCTTTGTTTTTTTTTTTATTTTATTTAATTTTTTCTTACTTTTGAATCATATACATGATTGCGTGAGTGAATTTTTATGTATATTCATATTTATAACAATTTATAGGCGATGATGACTGAAAGGCTTTACGCCTTATAAGAAGACCAAGCTAACAAACAATGAAGATTTTTTCGGTGGAAGACGTCCTGGCCGAGCGGTCTAGAGTGTTTTTGGTTCAGAACGTTGTTGAGTTCGAACTCTACTTAAGTTAGCTAATGTGATTTTGTGGAGGCCCCGGGAAATAATTCTTGAAATTTCCAATTTATATTGCTGTATCGGAAGACGATTAAAAAATATATATGCTTCTTTAAATGTCTTAATGATAATAAAATAAAAAAAATCTGAAGAATAGAATAATGGTATTATTATTAAATGATTTAGTGACAAATACAAGTTTACTTTTGCTATGTATTTATGGGGATTTACTTGGGATGCCAGGATAATCGCTGAAGGCAATTATCCAAAAATAAGTTAATTAATTGATTATAAATTGAGTCCTAAAAAACTATTATTATAATTGGATTTCTTTCCAAAGGTTGTTTGTGTGTTTACTAGTTTACCAATTAAATACCTTTATATTTATAAAAGTGTTGTTACCATTAATTGTATAGGATAATAAAAAGTGGTATATTGGGCTATATAATAGTATATAAACTACATAAAGAAACTAAGTATTTATTTATAATTTGTTATTATGATTAAAATGATTCAGATAAAGGTTGTCATAAAATATAGATTATTACATGATTACTTATTAGTTAATTTATACTTATAGCTGCTGATGCCGTGGGATGTAGTGCCGTAGGTGTCTTCTGTTTCATCAGGGATGTCCAGGTCTCGTGGCCCTTCTCACGACTTCGTCTGGTCGAAGTGCATCCTCTAAGTCTGCCTCCTGACTGTGGTCCTCCCCCGTTTAAGCCTTCCTGTTGAGTGTGTCTGTCTTCCCTTCTAGATTTCCTCTGTATTTTTCTCCCACTTCCCCTTTGGGGCGTTACCTTATTTTTAAATCTCCTCTCTGATTGGGCGTCCCCCTCCTTAGGGCCGAGGATGTGTAAAAAATTTGACATGACCAGGAAGGGCCTGCAGCTGCTTATTTGAATCCGATCCCTCGTCAAACTGTCATTTTTGTTATAACACTTAAAGGTTAGCCAATCTAATTTTCTCAGGGGCCTCTGGTAATGTGACAAACTTAATACAGATGTTTTCATATCCGGGGATGCTAAAAGCTTCGTAGAAGGATACCCTGACCAGGTATAGGGGCATATGACGAAACACCTTAATAATACTCAGGATTGTCAAAAGACCGATACATACCACTTTAGCAGAGATGAAATAACTTGGGCATAATAACCTTCAAAGTTTACAAATCAACGTAAAACTGTGAAACGGATCGGCTGAAACGGGCATGTAGTATGTTTTAAAAAAGAGTTGAGACTATTTGGATAATTATTGTTATTAATAATTTAAATTTACATAATATTGGAAGATCAAGAAATAAAAATTCATAAAAATCATTTTTTTTAATTATGTTTTGTTTTAAATTTTATTGTGTCCTTATTCTGAAGACATTAATTTAACTATCATTAGGAGATAAATTCGAATCTATTAAAAAAAATTATGACGGGGAGAACCAACGGTTATTTCAGCCGCTTCTAGTTAAAGTCGGGCTAAGTTTAAGCATTAGCAGCATGAAAAAGAGCTAGTGCTTAAGAAGTTGTCTAAACTTCGCCTAAGTCCTTAAAGATCTTTTAAGCCCTAATAGAAACATTATTTAGTTCACAATATGGCCATATCCCGCAAAATTTTGTTTAATAGAGTTATAAAGAGAGGCTGTAAATAATGGCAAACGATTATCATTTTTTTCTTTATATCTGTTATTTTATTTCCAAGATTATTTTACTTAGACACATATAATTAGAGATTAATTGAGAAAAAAACATTATGATACTAAAGAAATATTAACACTTTATTGGCATTGACAGTTCCTTTTTTATTAATCCTTTATTCCATTTATTTATAAAGTACAGGTTTATTTTGAGGTTGAGCTTCATCTTCAGAAAAATGTACTAAACTATATAACAATTTTAATATGAATACAATTTAATTTGTTATAAATATTATTTAATTACAATTATTAACGCCACAATACCTAAATATCTTGTAAATAATATTTACTTATTCTTAGTGTTTAATTCAATAACGTTTATTTTTATTTATATTAATTTAATTGGATTCAGTTATTTGAAAAGATAAAAAAATGTAATTATATTTGTCTGTTATTATGAGTTATAGAGACAGTTGCTAGGGGTTGACAATTGTTGCTAAGGCGTCATCTAGCAACTGACCGACCATCTTAGTTTTTTATGCAGTTCCGGCTAATTAGTGGCCATGAGAGCGTCTAAGCAGCACTGTATACCCTTATAGTTTAATAGTTTGGACATTTTTACTGAGTTAACCGTCATTGCTGTTCGGAACCAGACCACTTCTGTATTTCCACTATAATATCAGTTCCGAATAATTAGAGACATGATCGTGTGTAACCAGCCCTGTCTGCGTTCATTTTGCTATTAATTATGGACATTTTGAGTTCTTTAACAGACATTAAAGTCCGAAAACAGACCTTATCTGCGTTTCGACTAGAATATAAATTTTTGTTAATTAGTCGGCTCGCACAATACATTAATACGCCTTTTGGGACATTTTGACTATCGATGAGCCACTACACCAACTTTGGACCATGGCAGCGGTGTATTAGGCTACAGAGCTGCGACCTAAATATCTCGGCAGCACTCTTCCTCTGACCTATCGGAGTGGAACAACCTTACGTCGACTAGTATTTATTTATATATTTATTTTGTAAATTTATCTCTTTTGTTTTCTTAATTTATTTATCTAATTTTATTTTTTATCATCTTTTGATTATTTTAATTTTATTTTTTAAAATCCATCTTGACAAGAGACTTACTTGGAATCAACACACAAAACTGAAACGACAAGAAACTGCTCCTAGATTCCGATTGTTACAACATTTACTTCAACACATTCACTACAAAAAATTAGTATACACTACGATAATCAGACCAATTTGGACATATGGAATTGAGCTCTGGGGCTCCACCAAACCATCAAATTCTTCCCACATCCAATCGTTACAATCCAAAATCCTTGATGCTCCTTATTACGTCACAAATAAACTCATCCATAAAGACCTTAACATCCCATTCTTTGCAGAAATGGCCCAAAACAGATATGCGTCTTTTCATTCCAAACTCCTTACCCATTATTATAATCCTCCGAGGCGTCTAAAAAGAAGATGGCCACGGTACCATCTAATTTAAATTAATGTTTGAAGTACCAACAATGGGGGTTCCTTCCCAAGATTTTCAAGTGTATATGAAACATACAACATATTTACCAATTGTATTATTTTGTACCATTGTAAATTACATTAAATAAATAATTAAAAAAAAGTTTTTAAAAAGTTTAAATTGACCAAATAAATGTTTTAATCAGAACCAGTTTGTCGTTTGTTCATTTTAAAGCTTTCCAACAAAGAGACATAGTCGATTTGAGGTGGCTTTAACAATAATATTAAATTAAAAACATTTTTTTTTTTTTATTGTGTAGTGTTTCATTGATGTTTGGGGAACTCAACATCGTGGCTTTAGTGAAAAGATATAATATATAAAATATATCCATAAGGTGGATAGGACAAGTAGAGATGATACCCGATCAATGAATACCCAAGAAAATGCTATATGGGAAACCAGGCGGAAAACCAAAAAAAACAGGACGTCCCCGGATCAGATGGCTGGACTATGTGGAGAAGGATCTAAGGGGTTAAATATTGAAAGATGGTGAAAGAGCAAGAGATCATTGAGATTGATTTGTGGTGGAGGAGGCTCAGGTTCTTGTACTATAGTGCCACAATAGTAATATCGATCTATAGTAATATATGCTATAACAATAGTAATATTTACTATATCAATCGTAATATGAATCGTAGAGCTCATCACACCATACTTACAAATATATAAATTAAATGATAACAAAACAAGAAATAAAAGACAGAAAAAAAATAATGAACCTATAATAAAATAATATCTTAAACACAACCATTCCTATTTATAATATTCAGTTCGGAACCCAGCTCTTCACCCGACTTGTGGAGGATTCCGGAAGATTCCGAGGCTTCTTTCTCAACCACGTTACTAGTATTAAAAGCCAGTGGAGGATAAGTAATGGTGCTAGCCGCAGACACTCAGGTCTTGAGCGGAGAATCTGGCCATTGCCAGAACTTCAGTGAAATCATTTACAATAAGTCACTAGGTCACTTCTGTTTCAACCATCATGGGATATTGCAAGGATGGATAATGCTAGATAGGAATTAGGATGATGAGTGAGTTTCTCATAGAATGGGCAGAATTTGGATTTAATTAGGTCTGATACAAATGGGATATTAAGCTGTAGGGTATTGTTGATTACATAGTATGGAGCATCGACTATTGTTCGAAGGGATTCAAACTGAAAGGATTAAACGCGTTAAAAATAAAATTATAGATAAATAAAATGAGTTTTTTTTCTTTTAGAAAAATAATCTAATTCATTTTAACAATTTTATCAATACTTCATTTTTTTAGGTCAAATTATTTTCTATTTTAATAATAATCTCAAAACTTTATTTATTGATAAATATTCCAATCTGTCATTGTTAGACCATAGGCAATAGTGATAACTCATCACATTCACACTAAAATAAAAAATATAATAATAAATAAATAAAACATAACATAAAATAAAATAAATGAAAAAAAAATACATAAATATAATATAAACAGATAAAAATTAAACTATGTACATGAAAAGAAAAAAAACAATATTTATATTAAGAAAAATAATAAAATAAAATTTTTAATAAAAACATGAAAAAAATTTTAACATTTTTACATTTAATATTTCAACATAACTGCTCGTCGATTTCGATTCCTTGTCAAACACTCTAAACTTCCCATACACTACAAAAAATTATTATACACTATGATAATTAGACCAATTTGGACATATAGAATTGAGCTCTGGGGCTCTACCAAACCATCAAATTCCTCCCACATCCAATCCTTACAATCCAAAACCCTACGTAAAATCTTTGCTGCTCGTTATTACGTTACAAATAAACTCATCCACAAAGACCTTAACATCCCATTCGTTGCAGATT
This sequence comes from Halyomorpha halys, assembly GCF_000696795.3. Taxonomy (NCBI): domain Eukaryota; kingdom Metazoa; phylum Arthropoda; class Insecta; order Hemiptera; family Pentatomidae; genus Halyomorpha; species Halyomorpha halys. Next base: position 880,584 of record NW_027110118.1, on the reverse strand, counting down.
TGGCCCAAAACAGATATGCGTCTTTTCATTCCAAACTCCTTATCCATCCTAACCCATTAGTTCTAAATCCCTGATAATCCTCCGAGGCGTCTGAAAAGAAGATGGCTATGGGACCTTCTAATTTAAATTAATGCTTGAAGTACCACCAACGGGTGATTCCATCCCAAGATTTTCATGTCTAAATAAAATCCACAGATTTACTTATTCTATTTATTATTTGTATCGTTATAAATTACAATAAATAAAAAAAAACATTAAAACATTAAAGTTTAACATCTCAGGTAAATTTCTGCTGGGTACGGTATTAACAGGTTCTTTTTTGATGATTATAGTTTCATATCATGTTGCTTAGATTTTTTAATGGATTTATAGTTTCATATCATGTTGTTTAGATTTTTTAATGGATTTATAGTTTCATATCATGTTGTTTAGATTTTTTAATGGATTTAGAATTTACTGAGTTGTTAATTAGAAATAGGTGCCTGGTCCTGAACATTGGAACAGAACTAGAGATCCAACGTCTTAAACAGAAAACATCCTTTAAAATAACATAAACGGAATGGATTTGTTGAGTTATTGAATGCAAAGGACGAAAAATGGCAATTTGGGTAACATAAAGGACAGGAGTTTGCTAAGGAATACGAAATGATCTGGATAGGGCAGGAGATACCTGAGTTGTCATGAAGCAGTTCTTAGCGACAGTACGTCTGCCTTTGTCATCTTGTCATATCACCGATATGTTCCCTTCGGCTTCCTAAGCATTCTAAATCTCAGGTTCTTCAAATATTTTCTTCGAATTTTTAATTTGTTCATAAAAGTATATCATTACAATTTTATTTTAAAACATTAACAAAATTGGAGAGGCTTAGTCCGACCCGCTTTATAAGAAAGCAGAATATATAGTGGTTGTTGAAGTTGCATATCACTCTTTGGAAAAACAAATTGTTTTGTATACATTTGTTTGAAAACATTAAATGCAATTATCGGAACCCACAAAGTAGTTTATTATTTTTGTTAAAATATTATATATATTATTATTATTATTATTATAACTTATTATTGAAGCATTAAATCGTGACTTTTTTTGGTTAGTAGAATACTGTGTTTTAACTAAGAAATGTGTTATAGGTTTGTTTTTTTTACCTCCTCAATATCTTAATTTTTTTATGTACTGCCTCAGGATTTAGTCGGGATGCCAGGATAATCGCTGAAGGCCATTGTCCAAAAATAAGTTAATTAATTAATTTATATTGAGTCCTGCAAAACTATTATTATAATTGGATTCTTTACCAAAGGCCTTTTGTGTGTTTACCAGTTACCAATTAAATACCTTTCTATTAATAAAATATCGTTACCATTAATCATATAATATAATAAGGTATTGGGTAATATAATAGTATATAAACTATATCAAGGAACATAGTATTTATTTACATTGATATGATTTAACATATAATATGATTGAAATGATTCAAATAATTGGTTTGCCATTTGAAAAGGAATAGAATATAAACAAATTTAGAATTATACAAAATATTGAATTAAATCATAAATGATAAAAAATTGATAACTGATAATTGAATGGCACACAATTTTAATTGATTGATAATCGTGGAATTGTATGGTCATACGAATTTTAAGAAAGGTTCTCAGGGTTCGCTGAAGGTGGGTTTACAATTGTAGCATGATAGCCAGGGGACTTACAAAGATTGGGGACGGACCATTCCGGCTGATGTAAAAAGTATAATATTCTATTGAGAAGCATTAGAAAATTATAGTTCTTAGCAAAAAATAACATATTTTATCGAGCATAGTAAACGATAAGAAATTTTTAATTATCATTTTATTTATAACTATGAAATTATCAAGAAATAAACTGAGAAAAAAACTTTTTTTGACATAATATATGTCTGATTGATGATAATATTTTGATTGTAATCACTTCAAACCAAAAAACAAATTGTTTAAATGTGAAATTATAATTGTTTTTCATGACTTAAAAAATTTTTTTTATCAGGTTTTTAAAAAGATTTAATGGTTTTAAAGAGTAGATTTGTTTGGGAATTTGGAAGCTTAATTAAAAGCTATTGATTCTCACAGGAGATGTTTTTGAATATATTAGTAAGGCCTATGTAAAGATAATATAAAATAATTAATTTTGCCATGATTTTTCATTTTATGGAAGTAGTTTTTACTATGAATTTAAGTATTTTGTATGGATAGGTTTTTTTTTTTTTTTTTTTTTTTTTTTTTTTTTTTTTTTTTTTTTTTTTTGGCTAGAGGAATAAAGAATAAGATAGCACCCATAACAAAATAATCTTTTTATTCTTTACAAACTACATTCAAAGTCTTCCTAACTAAAATAATATCATGCATTTTATAACTGAATATTTGTAAAATATATAATAAAATAAACAATATTTAATTAATGGTTT
>NW_027110118.1:870548-876638 GCF_000696795.3 Halyomorpha halys | reverse complement strand
TGAGGATTCCAGGTTAGTAGTCGTTTGTCAAGATTTTTTATTATTAACCTATACAATAAATCATTAATTGAAATTATAAACTATTTTCCTATAATATCCAATGTATTTCTCTTGTTACTATACAAACCAGGAAAATGACTTAATAATAGGAGAACTCATAAATTTATATTACTTTTGTAACGAAAGTTGATAAGGAAAGCAGAACTTACAATCAGTACTGAGGGGTGGATAATAGCCCTCTTGAATTGAGGACTGTAAATGGAAAGGAACAGTTTGTGAAGCTCAATTACAACTAATTATATACATCCACAGTCATTCATATCTTCATTCATGAATCACAATTGGTGTTACACGTCTTCATTCATATATTCATTCCTGAATTACAGTTAATTGTACACATCTTCATTCATATCTTTCTCAATACACCTCTCATTGATAAAGTTTAAAATTAATTAAATTGTCGAGACGGCTGTATAAGATGTTAGATGCTTCTAACTCCATCTGAAGAAGTGTTTATACAGGTTAGGTAGCTGGTTAGAAGATGAATGGACGACAGGAGTTTTACGGGTATCCTCGAGTTTTAGGGGGTCCTCGAAGGAAGAAATCTTCCCTCTGCGCCGTAGGTCCTTACGAGAAGAGTGGATGTACAGGAAGGAGGAGTGTTCCAGACATTTTTGAGTGAAATAAAAATAAACATAAATTTTTAAAGATAGCATTTGAATGTTCTCATCCACTGTGTATACTTTTACTCCCTGCCTTCTAAGAAGGAAAATTCCGTGAGGGAGAAATTCGTACTGAGGTCTTTTTTATTTATTTTCTAAACCTCTTTATTCAAAAAATATATGTAGAATACGGATTTATATGTACAATAATAGTATATACATACATTTTTACAATTTTTCTTGTTTTAAACTTTTTTTTATTATTAAAATTTAATAATAAGATTAGCAAAAACATAGCCCGCTGAAGGCGGTTTTTCATTTGGAACTGAGGTCTGCCAATTTTTGCCTAGTCAACTTTCTAGACTATTAAACGTCATCGAGAGATGCTACATGTAAGACATTTGCTTTTAGTGGATCAGAAGATTCTATAATGATATTTATAGATTATAATAATACATTCAAGAATATTACAACATTTAATATGACTATTAATTTGTACAATCAAAGTATTCACAAGAAATATACATTTCAATATATAATTTTTGCCTGACGAAAGTAGTAGTTCTCACTGCGGTGACTAGGTAGCGTTGAGTCAGTTTTTAACAGTCAGTCGGTAGCTTGATCGGTGACTAACAAATTGTAGCATGGTCACTACAAATGAATATCTAATATGTATAGCTTCATAGTTTTAGAATAGATTAAAATTAGAAGAACCTGTGGTGGCAAGATTATTAACGTCTTCAGCGGAAAGAGTTGACGTTAGCAAAGAGACTGTCTGAAATGGGGTTGCCACTGTCGAAATTATTATTAAATATTTTTATTTCTCTAGGATATTTCTTTTAAATATATTTTTATTTATAATTTATTTAATGTTTAATTATTTTAAATTTGTTTTAGTAGCAAACCCATTTGAAACCTCTTGCAATACGATCAATTACTAATAATTAATAACTAGGTGAATTTTTCGTAGTCTAAAAAAACTAACATAAACATTTATGTTTATAATAATTGTGAATGTATTGTTTTAAGTTCAAGTATAAATATTGTTGTTTAGATAATAAAGACATAATGATTCATCTTTATCATTACAATACACATATAACACGCAGTAAAAACATATTTCTACAAAACGTTTTTCCATTCATAAATATCTGGGGGGGAGAAGGGCTGTAAAAATACTTTTAGTCAGACAACTCCGGAATTGCTAAAGTGTTTTTAAACCCTTGTTTTGGTGAAGTGTTTTAGGAACTTTATGAAAACGTCAATACAGTTTCACATTTTTTTTTTTTTTTTTTATTATTTATTGATATTTACAACTGTATAAAAAATACAAGTAAATTTGATCATAATGACATAATGATATGATATGAAACTACCCAGTAGTAGAACTCTAAAAACAGTTTACAATATAAGGTGACGAGCCCATCTTCTTTTCAGGCGCCTCGGAGGATTGCCAGGAATGGAAGAGGAAGCCAGGTTAGAAACTAGTGGGTTTGGGTGGTTAAGGAGTTTATAATGGAAGGAATGATATCGGGTTCGGACTAGATCGGTTACATAAGGAACATTTAGGTCTTTATGGATGGTTTTATTAGTAACAAAATAAGAAGCATTGAGAAGTTTTACGAAGGATTTTGGATTGTAAATATTGGGTACGAGAGGAATTCGAAGGTTTAGTGGAGCCCCAAAGCTCAACTCCGTATGTCCAGATGGCCCTTATTATTGTCATGTAGATCAGTCTTTTGTAATGAGTTGGAAGTTTGGACCGTTTGTCTAGTAAATGTTGTAATAGTCGGAATCGACGTGCAGTTTCTTTTCTTTTCAGTCTTGTGTGAGGATTCCAGGTTAGTAGTCGTTTGTCAAGATGTAGTCCAAGATAGCGAATCTGTACTACAGAATTTCACATTTTAGCACGTTATTTTATCTTACTCTTAGATTTCATCTGTATTATTATCAATATTATTTCATAATTTAAACAATTAAATTTGTGAAGTGCATTAACTCACACAAGTATTTGACAAGATATAGACTACAGTTCTCTACGGAAGCTCTTCACTAAGTGATGCAAGTACCACACTCCGCTACGATAACAATTTTATTTATCGAAACATATATGAGCAATTAACTTTCATTAATCCGTCTGAATATGGAGGAGATGGTCAAGGGTGCGGTAAAGAACGAAAAAAAAGTTATCAATTGTTTATTTGCTGAAGTTTCATCCCAATTGGCAGGAATTAATCAAAGCTTTCGTGTTGAAAGGACGAGCTGGGAATAGTTGATAACTATATTTTGTCTCTTCTTTATTTCAAGTAAATTTTACCTGTCTATATTCAGGTAAAACCAAGTATGTGGAACAAGCACACTATACATGTGAAAGTAAAATCATTTGTTCCTTTTTTTGGACAGATTCTTTTCAAGAATACTGAAATCCCGAAATATTTGAAACTAAGGGTATGTAATGTTATTATAAAGCAAGCTCTGATATACCTGGGCTCTAACAGGTACCCTAGAGAGATTTGAGAACGAAAAGTCCAACAATCACAGGAGCTATCTGGGATCAGAGTCTCAACACATGGAAAAACTAACAGTGAACTGCTTGCATAGATCGGACAATCAATATCTTATGATATGAAGGAAAAGAGGTTAAGATGGGCGGTACATGTGGCTCGAAGCAATCCATCAGGACGCCTCTATCAATGTCAGTAGCAGGAAGAAAACCACACGTGAGGCCCAAAATCATGTAGATATACAAAATTATCAAGAGATGCATTCAGCAAACTGGAAAGAAGTAACCCAACATCCACAAAATCTGTTGAACCAACCGAAAAAAAAATCATATAAAATAAGATACAACTACTACTTTAGAATTTATTAATTGTTAGTTAATGCGTGAAACTAATTATTTTCTTTGTAAAGGAAGATAATCCGGGTGCAGTAAAAAAAAATCAAATAGTAGTTAGACTATTAAGTGTTTTTTTAAAATTTATTTAATGTAATTCACAACTGTACAAATAATAAATACCATAAGTAAATATGTAGAATGTTTCATTTACACTTGAAAATCTTGGGAAGGAACCACCCGGTGGTGGTACTTCAAACATTAATTTAAATTAGAAGGTCCCGTAGCTATCTTTTTTTCAGACGCCTCGAAGGATTATCAGGGATTGTTAAGGATGAGAGATTAAGGATTAATGGATGGGTAAGAAGTTCGGAATGAAAAGACGCATATCTGTTTTGGGCCAAATCTGCAACGAATGGGATGTTAAGGTCTTTGTGAATGAGTTTATTTATGACGTAATAAGGAGCATCAAGGATTGGATGCGGGAGGAATTTTATAGTTTTGTAGAGCCCCAGAGCGCGATTCCGTATGTTTAAATTGGTCTGATTATCGTAGTTTATAATAATTTTTTGTAGCGAATGGGAAGTTTAGAGCGTTTGTCAAGTAAGTGTTGTAGCAATCGGAATCTACGAGCAGTTTCTTGTCGTTTCAGTCTTCTGTGTGGATTCCAAGTAAGTCTCTTGTCAAGATAGAGTCCTAAGTATCGAATCTGGACTATTAAATGTGAGCTAACGTTTCGCTCCACTTTGCAAGGCTTCATCAGGGTTAAAAAAGATTAAAAAAACTAAAATAATGTAACAAAAATTAATTAAGGCGTGGCTAAATATAGTTTAAAATATGTGAAAAACTTGATATAAAAATAAACAGAGATGTACAATGAAACGTATTACTAAACAAGAAGTACAAAATGGTATTAGAGAATTAATTAAAACAGAAATAATAACAAACAAAAAAGTAGATAAAAAAAAGAAATACAAAAATATAGTACACATTAAAAAACAGAACCTAAGAGAGATAAGAATAAAATTAATTGAAGAAAAAAAGAAAATAATAATAATTATTTTGTCCTTTCAATTACGACTAATTAATTAATTAGTAATCTATTATTACTAATTATAAAGTTATTCTGAAATAACTAAAATATTCGGTTCAAGTTGTTAATTGGAATTTATTTTTGTCCAATTTCCTTTACGAGCTGGTATTAATAAAAGATAATAGGAAGCAGTAATATTGTTGTATTGGTTACAGAGAATATCCTTTACGATAATAAAATTCACATCCTGAATAGTTTTTTTTTTTTGAAATCCTGTTATTAAAAAAAGCAGATGCTATGAAAGGGAATAAATTGCTAAAGGATATTTTGTTCGCATAGCCCCTTGTAAAGGCCCGGCGTATTACGAAATCTGACATTTCCTTAAACAACCTGTGATAGAATGGCTGCAACAGGAAAACAGGAAAAATAAAATAACAGGCAAGTTCCATCATCATCCGCTTTCATTTAAATCTTTTATCTACCTTTTTTTTAATATAAATTATTTTATATAAACGAATAAATTGAAAAGCGATGGCCAAATAAAAACTTTCAGAAAGTAGAAAATTCATAAATAAAAAAGTTTAATGAGATTGCTTTTAAAGAGTGTAATGAAAAACCAATAACACTGTTTTATTTGGTTTCAAGATATAAAATTGAGGCCATCAAATAGGTTTTAGCATTAAATTAAATTAAATTTTCAAAACATAAACAGTATAATATTATTTATCTTTGAATATATATATTTTTTTTCTTTAATTACTTCAGTAAACACTTCCATCGATATTAATAATTTAGTGATGAGAAAATTTGTTGTATAAGGTTAGGGAAAAAGAAATCCATTATTTTTTCAGTAGATGGCTGTTGCGATCGATATCTCGTAAAGTATCGATCAAACGATTTCAGATTTATGCTCGTTGTCAAGGTGACATTTCGCACTAAAGAAATTCATTTGTTGTTTGGTCCATTCAGTTGTGAATTACAGGGTGTTGGGTGGAAGTCAAAAAAAAAATTCGATATATTTTACTGTTTTCTTTGATAAAGACGAAAATTCTAGCCATGGGGCTGAAATTGTCCATGGTCCAGATACTGTAACAGCTAATTACGCACAATTTTGTCGATTTCTTTCTTGATGTTAAAGACGCACCTCGCACTGACAGGCCCGTCGACAAAAATATCGATTATAACACAGAAATAATCGAAGTTGACCGTACATTGGCGTAGCTTTTTACACGCTGTAGCCACAAAAACTTTAGATATTCGACTATTTCCAATATATTTATTTATCACTAAATTACTGTCCTAAAACCACATCGATGAAACTGTGCGTCAGTTCGATTCCTGCCTCTAAGAGTAAACTTTTATTTAGTTGCCTTACGGAATACATATTCATTTTACACTCAATAGCAGAAGTGGCCAGCTTTTCTGTATATAAAATCTACTTTTTATCTTTTTTTTTCGGCCAAGACTCCCATTGGAGTCCTATACTGCAGACTCCCATATACTCCCATTGGAGTCCTATACTGCAGACTCCCATATACTCCCATTGGAGTCCTATACTG
>NW_027110118.1:862238-870423 GCF_000696795.3 Halyomorpha halys | reverse complement strand
ATTGGAGTCCTATACTGCAGACTCCCATATACTCCCATTGGAGTCCTATACTGCAGACTCCCATATACTCCCATTGGAGTCCTATACTGCAGACTTCGATATACTCCCATTGGAGTCCTGCACTACTTTTTATCTTGTACCTCAGGGTAGTATCCTTGGTCCTATCCTTTATACAGTTTTTACAGCTGATATCCCAACCCATCCTAACACTATTCTCACCACGTATGCCGATGACACATGTCTATTGTCAGTGAAGAATGATCCTTCCATTGTATCCCAATCCCACATCACCACCCTCGAAGAATAGTGCCAAAACTGGAGGATTAAAATAAATTTCAATAAATCCCACCAAATCATATTTACCCTTCGTCGTAAACCTTCGTCTCGCCTCACAGTATCTTTTAATAATAACCCACTCATTACTGTTGAGCAGATCCGTTACTTAGAACTAAATCTAGACAAACGACTGACATGGAATCCTCATACGTTTGTCTGTATGAGTTTGTCTGGTCCAAACTTCCAAAAAGACTGATCTACATGACTGTTATAAGGCCTATTTGGACATTTGGAGTTGAGCTATGGGACTCCACTAAACCATCTAATTCCTCTCGAATCCAATCCTTACAGACCAAAATCCTTCGTAAAATCCTTAATGCTCCTTACTTTGTCACAAATCAAGTCATCCACCAGAACTTCAATATTCCCTATGTTCCCGATTTGTCCAGAACCAGATACCAATACTTCCATTGTAAACTTCTCAACCACCCAAACCAACTCGTTTCTAACCTGCTTCTCCTTCACTACCTAAGAATCCTCCAAGGGGTCTGAAAAGAAGATGACCTCGAGATCTCCTCTTTTAGAAATGGTTTTGGAGTTCTATCAATGGGTAGATTCTCCACACGTTTGTATCATGTCATAATATCACTTACAGAAAATTTACTTGGTGTGTATATATTATAACGTTGTAAATAACAATAAATCACTTATTAAAAAAATAGATAGATAATAAAAGAATTTAATCTAAAACAAAGGAAAGGTACTTAAACGTAAAATTAAAACTCAACGGGGTCACCTAGGATAATATTGATTATTAATAATACTGTTAATAAGAAAGAAAGGAAGCTACCGTGTGACACTACCAAATATTCGAACTAACTGACTGTGTTCAATGAGTCGAGTAGTTATTGTCGCGTTCGGTGTGCCAGGCTACCAGAATTATAGGTATTTCTCGAATGCCTTAAACTATTAATCGAAACTGTTGTATTCTATAAATCAAAGTCTATGGCACACAGAATTCCACCCCAAACATTGCGAGCGATCGACGATCGTCCATAATTAGCCTAACGTCCAAACGATTGCTGTGATCAATTTGTTGGCCGCTCCTGCTGTATAGTAATCTGTTGAATTAGTCTTTATTTCGGTCTTATTAGAAAGTAGATTAAAAAATTAATTACAAATTAATAAACTAAAATAGTGTCCGGCTTGTGGTGTGTATCAGGATTGGTATCTTTAGTATTTCTTGATACGAGAATGTTGAAACTTGTTGACTTGTCCAACGGTAATCAAAAATCGACAGGACTGTAGGAGACGAGTAAATATTGATCTTATTGCAATTATTTAGATATGTTTGGTTATAGCCTTTGACAAGCAGAAGGGCTTGTCGCATTATATCTGTGACTCCTTTCAAAGGTTGTAATGTCTCGTAAATAAATAACGTTATTGAGAAGTTTGCGTTTCTCTGACTTACAATAAAGTTCAAGGTGAATCAATGAAAGGAAGTAATATCTCTTAAGCCAAACATAAACTAGGTTTAAAAGTAATCAACCAGAACCGATACAATACAAATATATTGTATTAAATACCCTATTAAACAATTATAATTTTTTTTCAATAGAAATTTACAACTATGTTTAAACTAAAATCAAAAATAATTGTGATGTGAATTTTACAATTAGTACTACAGCCAGGGTGTAAAACAGGCAGTCACTTCACCCCAATTTTTGATTGCTAGTCAGGTATAGTCAGCGGAAATAAAAAATGGTGGCTGTTAAAACGTTGACAAAATTAATTTTTCATTCAGAGCTCTACATCTTTAAAACTACCAAGAAACACTAAACAATTAAAATATTAACATATAAAAGTAAATATTTTAAAACATGAGCCCTAGTAGATCTATTTACTTTGAACAGTTCGATATATAGCTATTTAAATTACAACATTTAATCAAAAATGCACTGAAAAATCATAAGTTAGTGACTTTATTTTGAGAAATCTATATCTCTAAACTATTAGACATACAGATGTCTATTAGCTCTCAAATTTAACGTACTATAAATTAATTTATGATTAATTATATTATTGCAATTTCTTGAGACAAGGTAATTATTTATTAAATAAGTCAAAAATTTGTATCCTTTATTGTCTCAACACTTTTTTTATTTTTTACCAGTCCAACGTTTCGGCCATTCTAGCCATCTTCAATACAATTTCTTGCTCACATTAAATTAAAGTTTCTTTTGCAGGCTATTCTGCCCAGGTCATTTTCTTTATTATAAGTTAAAAGCCTATTTATTTAAAATTTAAAATCATTAACATTTAATTTTCCTAAATCATTGAGGATTTTTGAATATCAGGTTTAGATTTCAGAAGGATTTGATTGGTTTAGTAGTGCTTCAAAGCGCAACTCCGTAAGTACAAATTATGATGAATTTAAGTTGATAACGTAAGTCATAATCGTGACGTAAACGTAAAACGTAAATGATACATATATCAATTTAAGAAGTATCATATTGACGATTTTTAAATTGTTGATAGGTTGAAAATAAAAAATAATTGCTGGAAGCAAGGTCTTTGATGTTCCTTCAGAGTGTGTTCTTCATACAGACTGCCCCAGAATACAGATCCACCCTCGAAATGCTGCAATGTTTTGGATTTTGATTTGATTTTCACTGGTCATCATCAATCATAATTCGTATAATAATAACATTTATATTTATATTTATAATTCAATTTATATTTTATGGGCATTATTGATGTTACGACTAGCTATGGTTAGGCATTAAGGTTAGGATTAGGTATAGTTAGGCGTGAAGGGTTTAAACAGGGGCTTGGCATTATTTGTTTTACATTAAAATTTTTTTTTCCATTTATTTGTAAATTTTGTAGTAAAAACTTCTTCATACAGAATTTTAACCTTTATTTTGTAAATAATATAGCTATTAATTAGTATATATAATAATTGGAGTTCTGGCAATGGTTGAGTGTTTGCGACTTTAGCGCACTTGCTCAGCCTCTACTGACTCACTACCAGTTGTTTTTATTTATTTATTTATTTTTTTTTCCTACCTCCAACATTATTTTTTTATCAAAACATTTACAATTATATATACAACTTATCAACTAAGAAACTATACATAATGCAATTTACAATTTTTTTTCCTTTGCCTTACGGCATTATAAGATGCCATCTACTTGGTCCGCTGTAGGCGGTTCTTACATTGATTGACTTAACTTCTACTAGTTATGCGGCGAGAGGGATCTTTTGAGCTCTGCTCTACCCCTCACACGTGGGGGATAGAATGGGCTCAGGGATCCTCTGGTCGATTGTGTAAATATTGTATATAACAGTGTAAATGTGACTAGAGATTATTTTATTTTATTTATTTATTTTTTTCATACAGATAGTTTGATTATGTTCATTTTGTTTATCCTTCTGTTTGTATATATTTTAAGAGAGATTTTTTTTCATTCATTTATTTATTTTTATTCTTATTTTATTTTAGTATAAATTTGATCATTCATCATGATTACATAGTACCTACAACTGTGTGGCAAATTATAATATCTATCAATAAAGAAAAAGTATTTTAAAAAAAATATATATAGTACATGAATATAATTAATAGAATTGAAAAATGTATTAACTCGCAAGTATATTTAATAATGCCTAAAAGCACTTATTTTTTAAATTTATTTTCGTCTAAAGTATTTGTTAAAAATTCAGGATAAGAGAATTATTATAATATTATTATAGTATATATGTAGATTAATCACGTATAATATATGCATGATATGATGATGTCCTATCATCAAAGGAACACGTGTGTTAATCCTCAAGACTATGAGATCTATTCATATCTCTGGATTAGACCTAATTAACATAACCCACTCCTCGCCTTGATCGCCATCATAATATCAAATAATTTTAATGCGGTATATAAAATATTAAAAGTTCAGAGTTATTGTATTATTATTTAATTAATATAATACAATATTGGAACTCAAAATATGGTTCACCTTTCGTCATTTATAAGTTAGTAAATCTAGTACGTAAGTGCATGGCAGAAACGTTTAATAACGTACGCATTGGTAATCATTATTCTAAGATGTTCTTGGTTCGGTATGGTTTAAAACAAGGAGATTCATTATCACCTATCTTATTTAATCTATTACTAGAATACGTCATTAAAATGTAATGAATACCGAAAAGGGTTTAACTTTGGGTGGTAAAATACAGGAGTTTGGATATGCAGATGATTTGGTATTATTGGGTAAGGACAAGGAAATTATAGAACTAAATACAACCACGTTAATAAACGCCAGTAAGGAACTAGGTCTTGAAATAAATACGGATAAAACAAAATATGTGGTTAGTAGTAGATATAATCAATTTAGGTGATACAGATATAGGAGGAAATTCAATTGAACAGGTAGATAGGTTTAAGTATTTAGGTTTTTTTTAAATACTTTTTTATTTATTGATAGATATTACAATCTGCAACACAGTTGTGGGCAATAAGTAATAGTGATGAAAGATCTCATACATACGTTTTGAGATAATTTTCAGGCCTTCATTATGGCTAAAAAGAAAAAAATAGATAACCATCACTTAGAGAAAATGATAAACAAATTTGGAAATATACATAACAATGAATTAAGTAGAAAGTAGTTGATTAATAATAATAGAAGTAGATAGCAGTCGATTGATAACAATAGGTGATGATATATAATATTATAGAAGTTTTTTTTTTAATTCTTATAATTTTTTATTTATTGATAGATATTACAATCTGCCACACAGTTGTGGGCAATAGGTAATAGTGAATAATGATCTCATACATACTAAAATAAAATAAAATAAATGAATAAAAAAAAAAATCTCTTAAAATATATACAAACAGAAGAATAAACAAAATAAACATAATCAAACTATCTGTATGAAAAATAAATAAATAAAATAACATAGTCTCTAGTCACATAATTTAGGTTCTACGATAATTATAAAAAACGAAATTGATTATATTAAAGCGATATAATGAGGTTAAAGGCAAAAATGGTTGGTTTTTTTTCAGTTTCAAAATTGCTTAGCAGGCGTCTTCTGTCAAAAAAAAAATTAAAGTTTAAACTTTTCGCATCCTCCCCACTGTTCTTTATGGATGCGAGATGGGGTCTCTTACACTAAGTGCAGAACAGGGTTTTATGTTTGTTTTTTTAAAAATAAATATTACATAAAATATCCAAACCTAAAAAGGATGAAGTAACGGAAGAGTTTAGGAGGCAACAAAATCCTGAACTGAGGGAACTACACTTGGTAAATATAATTCAAATTATAGATTTGTAGGGATAAGATGGTCGTGAAAGGTTGTGAGACTAATTAACGAACGGATCCCTAAAATAAATACTGAACCGACGGGTAAAAGTCCGAGAGATAGACGAAACGTAGATGGGAGGATTGGGTTAAAACTGATTTAAATTTGGAAAGGAAAGGCGTTAACGGGGAGATGTATGCAGAGAACGATTTGTGGTATCGATATGCAACCTTTGGGTTCTCTATAGGTCTTGGCCTAGTCCCCAGTCCTTAGCGTCAATTTTGCTTAGAAGAGTAGTGTTATAGTACCCCCTTGATTTTAATATATATATATATTTTTTATTTTCATGTAAATTTTTTTTTAATTATTTATTTATTGTAATTTACAACTGTACAAAATAATACAATAAGTAAATATGTAGTATGTTTCATATACACTTGAAAATCTTGGGAAGGAACCACCCCTTGGTGGTACTTCAAACATTAATTTAAACTAGAAGGTCTCGTACCCATCTTCTTTTCAGACGCCTCGGAGGATTATCAGGGATTGTTAAGGATGAAAGATTAAGAATTAATGGGTTAGGATGGTTAAGGAGTTTGGAATAAAAAGACGCATATCTGCAACGAATGGGATGTTAAGGTCTTAATGAATGAGTTTATTTGTGACGTAATAAGGAGCATCAAGGATTTTACGTAGGATTTTGGATTGTAACGATTGGATGCGGGAAGAATTTGACGGTTTGGTGGAGCCCCAGAGCTCAATTCTATATGTCCAAATTGGTCTTTAATGTAAATTAAATTCGAAATTTGATCAATTATTAAACTTTTCGCATATTTTCTGCGAGTTGTATGAATTATCAAATTAATTTTAAAATATCTTGCTTACTAGTTAGTTTTTACTTCTTTTTTTTTCAAAATTTCTTAGAATTGAGGGTTTTATTAAGTTTATCTACATTTTTTTTTTAATATTTTCAATAAATTTATATCATCGGGCCTTTCTTGCTAATTATATTAAATAATAAAATTAATTTGATCTTTTTTGGGCCTTTGATATAAATTGCATAAGATTTCGTAAAAATGAAAAGGACACAGGTTAGAATATTTGGGAAAACGTCAGTTCCTTCGGGCAAAGAATATCCTATTCAAGAGCAACCCCTCCTGAAGGCTGGTCCAATCGAAGCGCTTTGTCCCCTTGTAACCTGCCACCTTGTAACCTCCTTCCATATTAATAGTCTTGTAATCAATTTCTGGACCGCAAGGCTGTGAAAAAAGTTATAAAAAAGAAAAAAAGGTCCAAGAGATTTATTAAAACATAGAAGGGGAATATAATGAGTAGAAGAGGGACAGAGACAAGCTGAAAGAATTTAATTAGTTGGCCGGCGACAATAGTCCCTTTGTCGCGCGACACACAACTTCTAGAGGGCGCTAAAAAATATTCGGGGAACCAATACGGTCAGGTGATTTATGCCCTCTCCCTAAATCTGAATGCCACACCATTCTTTCCGCTCCACTCTTCTGGCTAATAATGGAACCTCTCACCTCCTATTTTTCCGCCCTCTTTTTTTCTTTTTATTCGACGTCGTATAATTATCCATGAATGAATAAGTACAGGAGGGGGGTTTTCAAAACGTTTTCATTACCCCACGGCCAATCGACCCCTCATATGCGGGCAGAACGACTTCCACACATATAATTCCTACAATGCCTTCTCTATTGAACAATCAAACACATCTCGATAGATTTATACCTTATATTTTAAGTATGCATCACTATTACCTATTGCCCACAACTGCGTGGCAGATTGTAATATCTTTCAATAAATAAAAGTATTATTAAAAAAAAATATTTAAAGTAATTGATCCGAGTCTACTTCACATAATAATTACCTGGCCTACTAACAGAACCGACCACTACAGGTGTCAAAGCTATAACTTTATGTTAGTTAAGTTATAATTGCTCCCTACGAGCTTCTTTTACATAAAAATCGCTAGTAGTTGTGTTAATTCTTCTAGATTCTCAAACTTGAAATTAATTGTAGGATTTGCTAAAAGAGAAATGAAACATTCAAGGGCTTTTTATTTTTTTAATTAGATATTGTTAATGAAAAGTCCTCTTCTTTTTAAATTATTTTATTTTATAGATAAAAAAAAATCCCATCAAATAACCTTTACCCTACGTCGTAAACCTACCGACTGTCCTATAGTTTCCTTTAATAATGTTGCTGTTACCCCAGTCGAACAGATCGTTGATCCGCTAGGAAACTGCATTTCGATGACTGATCTACATGACTGTAATAAGGCCAATCTGGACATACGGAGTTGAGCTCTAAGGCTCCACTAAACCTTCGAATTCCTCTAGTTAATCCTTACAATCCAAAATCCTTAGTGATCCTTACTTTGTCACAAATCAAGTAATTTATCAGGACCTCAATGTTCCATATGTTGCCGATTTGGCCAGAACCAGATACCATTCCTTTCATGATAAAGTTCCAAACCACCCTAACCTATTTGTTTCGAACCTGGCTTCCCCTTTAAGACCTGATAATCTTCCTAGGCGTCTAAAAAGAAGCTTCGGGGCTCAGAGCTTTCGAATTCCTTT
>NW_027110118.1:860443-862188 GCF_000696795.3 Halyomorpha halys | reverse complement strand
CTATTTGTTTCGAACCTGGCTTCCCCTTTAAGACCTGATAATCTTCCTAGGCGTCTAAAAAGAAGCTTCGGGGCTCAGAGCTTTCGAATTCCTTTCATATCTAATCCTTACAATCCAAAATCCTTCGTAAAATCCTCAATGCTCCTTACTTTGTCACTAATCCATAAAGACTTTAATGTTCCATAGGTAACCGATCTAGTCAGAGCAAGATATCAATCCTTCCTTAATAAACTCCCTAACCTCCTAAACCCACCAGTTTCTAATCTTGCGTCCTCTTCCATTCCTAACAATCCCCCGAAGCGCCTCAAAAAGAAGATGGCCTCCATACCTTCCAATGTAGGCTAGTATTAGAGTGCTACTAATGGGTAGTTTCTTTATATGCCTGTATCACTCCATTATGATCTTACTTTAAATTTACATAATGTATTATTATGTACAGTTGTAAACGTCGATAAATAAAGATTAAAAAATTTATTTATTTTATTAAAAAATATTTGCCGATTAACTCCAAGGACCCGGGTTTGAATCCAGTTGTTGCAGATAATCATTTTCTGTTTCACTGTTGCCTTAGGGGTGTTACCCAGCCTCATGAAGTGCGTATCCTTGATTCGGTAATACTCTCACGGTCCAGCGTGATTCTGACCAAATCACCTCCTTGCATAACCGTTGATCTAGTAACAGCAGTTCCTTACGAAGTACTGCTACCCTGGCTGCCCCTTCATGGGTTGTAGTGCCACAGATTTAATATGATTTTAATATTTGAATTTATTTCTTTAAAAAATATCAATTATATTTCATTATTATTACTAATTAACAAAAACACTCGTTATTATCATCGGACTGAATTTCTGAAACAATTCCTTTTTTTTTTGCAGAGTTCAACAGATTGTAAGAGTATTTATTGAAGTAAAGATATGATACAAACTTTATTATATTTTTAGTATTATTATTATTCTTTTATAAAAAATTGTTTATATTTAAAAGTATTATTTTTTTTAATTTAAAATATTAACCCATTAATTGTATCCCAAAATCTCCAATCTCATATCACAAGCCCTCGAAGATTAATGTCGTAATGGGAGGATTAAGATAAATTCCAACAAATCACTTTTATCCTTCGTCGTAAACCTACTGACTGCCCTACAGTTTCATTTAATGATGTTACTCTTACCCCTGTCGAACGGATCCACTACCTTGGACTACATTTGGACAAAAGATTAACCTGGAATCCTCACACCAGACTGAAAAGACAGGAAGCTGCACGTCGATTTCGACTATTACAGCACTTACTAGACAAGCGGTCTAAACTTCCAACACATTACAAAAGAGTGGTCTACATGACTGTAATAAGGCCAATCTGGACATATGGAGTTGAGCTTTGGGGCTCCACTAAACCTTCGAATTCCTCTCGTAAAATCCTCAATGCTCCTTACTTAGTCACAAATAAAAACATACATAAAGACCTTAATGTTCCCTATGTAACCGATCTAGCCCGAACCAGATATCACTCCTTCCATTATGAACTCTCTAACCACTCAAACCCCCAAGTTTCTAATCTTGCATCTTCTTCCATTCCTGACAATCCCCCGAGGCGCCTGAAAAGAAGATGGCCACGAGACCAGCTAATGTAAAATGCCATTAGAGTGTTACCAATGGGTAGTTTCTCTACACGCCTGTAACACTCCAATTTAACTTAGATCAGATTTACTAAATGTATTATAATGTACAGTTGTAAATAGCAATAA
>NW_027110118.1:856905-859863 GCF_000696795.3 Halyomorpha halys | reverse complement strand
TATATATATATATATATATTTTCATATCACGACTTAATACTGCCAAGTTCTTAGTATTGGTTTAAGCTTATGGTTGAGATAAAGGGCCTCAGCAATTATTCCTCCCTTGGGCTCCGAACTGTCTGGCTACGCCACTGACAACATTAATAACACAAAAACGTTTTGTTTTCAAGGAAAACTGTCGTCAATATATCGATTCTTAAGAATTTATTATTACCATGCTTCCCGAAAGACGTTGATATTGAGCTTTAAAAAAAATTAAAATGGATTTTGTAATTTCTTTGAAATAGTTTCGAAATATAATGTTTGTTTTACGAATAACGGTCTGCTGAAGCTATATTTCCGCAAAATTGCAGTTTTCGGCGGACTACTCGAGTTTATGATATTGATATGGAGGTTTCCTCTTTGGATATGTCTTTTCTAGACTTATAGAGTGGCTAATGCCTGGGCCTTTTATCACACACTTTGAGGAAAATATCATTGTGAGTGCTTGATCGTACTAAGATGTGCCTTTAGGGGAATTATTTAACATGTTTTTTGTCAATATTTTCACTTTGGATCCAGATTCAATCAACCTCTGATTTCTTTTTGTCTTCTTTGTTCTCTGCTCTTTGATTATGTTAGGTTCGAATCCAGCTATGGTAGATAGTTAATTTCTGTTTCACTGTAGTTATGAGTCAGCCCTATGGGTTCTGGAGCCCTCTACTTTATACTATTGGTTTTTTTTTTTTTAACATTTATAAGTATTACATCATATATAATTTGAAGAAAACTTTTTTTTGATAGGATTTATTTTCAAATTAATTAATTTACATTTCAAAATTTAAATTAGGCCTATTTCCTTAAAAATAGGATTTACCAATTGACATCAAGCTAGCATGAAGGTGAATAAGGAAATTATATTTTAAAATAAAGTCCAGTCAAGATCTGAAAAAACTTATATATTTTTTTTTTTATTTTAAAAACGATTAGAATTTGACGGTAGACTTAATATTTTTATAAAGACGCTGATTCATCATTTGTCATTCAACAATGTCATACATTTTAAAACATAATAAAGTATATGAAGTATATAGCATAATGTAGTGCGAGCGATTGGCTCAGTGGTAAGGCAGTGTGCCACTCATTTGAGAACCCGAGTCCGTGTCCGACTGTGGCAAATTATTTTCCATTTCATTCTAGCCGTGAGTCAGTCCTGTAGGTAAGCCCTTCGAAGCCTACCCATCTTTGTGAACTGGGTACCCTTATTGGATCAAAATTTGGTCGAGCGCTATTATGACCAAATCACCTCCTTGCACCACCGTTGGCCTAGTTACAGTACTTCCTTACAAATCACTACACCCCTGATCCTTCATGAGATGTAGCGGTACAGATATACTTTTAATATACATAATATAAAATAAAATATTATGTTAGAATAATACATAACTAATTTTTTTCTCATCTATATAACTGTAAAATTTTTATGCATGGTAATATATTTAATTTTTTAATTCTTACTTAATACTAATTGTATTATATGTATCATTTTTCTTTTATACATTTCATTATGTAGATTTTTAATTATTTATCATTATTTTAGTTACTACTTAAATATCTTATTATGTTAACTCCATTATTCATCAATTACATTTTCTTTCACATCTTTCATTATGTTTATTTCTTCAACACTTTTTTTTTTTTTTTAATTTTTCATAATTTATTTTGTATAATTCCTATTTCTATAATGGGATGCGCTGGGATCTTTTGAGCTCTGCTCTACCCCTCACACGTGGGGGATAGAGTGGGCTCAGAAATCCTCAGGTCGATTGTGTAAATATTGTATATAACAGTGTAAATGTGACTAGAGATTATTTTATTTTATTTATTTATTTTTTCATACAGATAGTTTGATTATGTTTATTTTGTTTATTCTTCTGTTTGTATATATTTTAAGAGATTTTTTTTTTTATTCATTTATTTTATTTTATTTTAGTATGTATGAGATCATTATTCACTATTACCTATTGCCCACAACTGTGTGGCAGATTGTAATATCTATCAATAAATAAAAAATTATAAGAATTAAAAAAAAAACTTCTATAATATTATATATCATCACCAATTGTTATCAATCTACTGCTATCTACTTCTATTATTATTAATCAACTACTTTCTATTTAATTCATTGTTATGTATATTTTCAAATTTGTTTATCATTTTCTTTAAGTGATGGTTGTTATCTATTTTTTCTTTTTAGCTCTGATGAAGGCCTAAAAATTAGCTCAAAATGTCGGCACTATTAAATAAGTTTTTTGTTTATTTGCTGACCATTTTCTCTTCATATACTATGCCCAACTAATAACGCATCATTTTAAGTGCTTATTATCTGACTTTTTCTTTAATGTCGTTTGTGCAGAGGATTTGTAATAAATAAATAAAAATATATTTTATTACAACGTTGGAGAGTACTTTGAAGTCATTAAGTAAGATTCTGACTATCGAACCGAGGTACACCGTTAGGAGTTGTGTTCCTCTAAATTGAGAGACAGGTCGGGGACATCGGTAACGACCGGGACAGAACTAACTCGACAGCGAAGTCCAACCAACACAGTTTGCAGTTCCTCTGGCTCCCAGATATCGGTTAGTGGATCCTTAACAGCGGTATGCTGATTATCGGAGTCCAAGTTTAGACCACGGATAGCGCTTCACGTCTTGGAACGAAAATATCATTTATTACTTATAAGTTTGAATAGATTAATATTAATGACTTCAATCAATTTCAGTTATGCTGGAAGATTATTGATTGGCCGTGTGTATAGATGAATGGAATATGGTCCGGGTACGGTAAAAAAAAAAACAACTCAAATAATAGATAATTATCCTATTTTATTGAGCCAACGTTTCGCCCCACGTTGCTGGGCTTCGTCAGGGCTAAAAAAGATACAAACACTATAGTTACAAAAAGGAAAAAAAGAA
>NW_027110118.1:849605-856635 GCF_000696795.3 Halyomorpha halys | reverse complement strand
TTCTATTCTACATTTTTACGACCTCAATACTTCAATACCATTCTACAATTTTAATAACGAGTTAAGGGTTATCAACCTATTATAAGCAGTGTGATGCACATTTTTTATTCCGTGGATACGCCCATATAAAAGGCAATCCCCTCCCACCAGGATTCGAACCAGCGCCACTACAGATACGAAGTTGCTTGACAGTAGGGCCACGGCTACAGATTAGTTATCTGCCAAAGCAGTATTCGAACTCGGGTGCTTGGAGTTAGTAGCGCAGTACCTTACCTATGAGCTACCCCTTCTCAAAAGGTTGAAATTAATATTTCTAAATTATTCCGCTGATCTCTTCGATAATTGTTATCTTCTTTTTCATTATCTCTTAGTAATTATTATTAGGATTATAGGAAGTCTTGAACTTATAAAATTTAATCTAAACAAGACTTCTTAATTAACAATCTGAAAACTTTTTCGTTTAGCATAAAATCAAAGTTAAATCAAAGAGAGTAGGGATGGACATTAAAATCTACTCATTGAAATCCAAGTTTGAAATTTCTTTAGTTCATTAAATTTATTAGAGAAAACAAATTCTACGAATTACTTAATGGGTTATATCATATTAAATATAATAAAGCATCGTGGGAGTGGGTAGTTCATTGGTAAGGCTATGGACTACTAACTCCAAGGACCCGGGTTTGACAGATAATTAATTATCTGTTATTAGTAGCCGTTTAGACAGCCCTGTGGGTCCACCCGGCCTCATAAAGAGGGTACCCTTAATTGAATAAAAATCTGGCGGTTGGGCGTGATTCAGACCAAATCGCCTCTTTGCTCAACCTTCTAGTAATAGTACTTCTTTACAAAGTACCGCTAAGCTCCAATGGGTTTTAGCAGTACATATTTAATTTTAATAATAAAGCATCTCGTTTTTGCTGTGTCGAATTGGTCGCGTCTCGAATAAGTATGTTATTCATTGTCAGTAAATGATACAAACGAATAAACCTCGATGAAATCCCGATTTATTAGAATTATTCCGCCATATTGGATTATATTACTAATCCATTAGGATTTCAAATAAAATCTATTTATTACATTTTCAATCAGATTAATGCATAGCTTCTGGTAGTAAATATAGTTTCTATTACTCTTGTATAATTTAATTTATTATTTTATTTACTTTTATTTTGGTGTGCGAAAAATCCTATTTTTTATGATTTGTTAGGCATCATATCTCTATTTTTTGTTATAGTTTGCCTTTGTTTCCCTCCTATTATTTATTCACTTTGTTTTAAAATAACAACATTGGTCCAACATTGCATAAAACAAAAACACAGTTTTTGATTTAAAACCCAAATATGTTAAAAAGAATAAATGAAATAGATAATAATAGAAGGTATATACAAGTATAATATTGATACAAACAGTTAAAAAAATGATTGGATGATGGTCCAGGTGCGGTCAAATAAAACTCAAATAGTAATACCATAACTATTATTGAGTCAACGTTTCGCCCCACGTAGCAGGGCTTCGTCAGGGCTAAAAAGATAGAAACACTTAACATAAATAATAAAAGTAAATAGAAAATTAAAAGGGTATAAAATGAAACGTAATTTTTTATTTTTATATTTAATATAATTTACAACTGTACAAAACAATAAATACAATAAGTAAATTGGATGATTGTTTCATTTACACTTGAAAATCTGGGGAAGGAACCACCCATTGCTGGTACTTCAAGCGTTAATATTAATTAGAAGGTCCCGTGGCCATCTTCTTTTCAGACGCCTCGGAGGATTATCAGGGATTGTTAAGGATGAGAGATTAAGAACTAATGGGTAAGGAGTTTGGAATGAAAAGACGCATATCTGTTTTGTGCCAAATCTGCAAAGAATGGGATGTTAATGTCTTTATGGATGAGTTTATTTGTGACTTAATTAGGAGCATTAAGGAAAGGATTGCATATGGGAGGCATTTCATGGTATGGTAGAACCCTTAAGCTCAATTTCATATGTCCAAATTGGTCTGGTTATCATCAATCGGAATCTACAAGCAGTTTCTTGTCGTTTCAGTCTTGTATGTGGATTCCAAGTAAGTCTATAGTCAAGATGGAGTCCTAAGTATCGAATCTGTTCAACAGGCGTTAGTGGAGTTACGTAAAAATTAAATAAGGAAAATAAAAGGTGTTACTAATAAATGAAAACGGAAATAATAACAGATAAAAAGAAGAAATATAGGAGAAAGTACAAACTAAGATATGGAAAAAGGGGATATGAATAAAATAAAGAATAAAGGAAGAAAATTAACGAGATAGAAGACGTACCTTAAATTCAGAGTGAACTGTTTTTATTGGGAGGAGTAGGGGTTATTTATAAACTTTTATTTTCTAATTTAATTTTTACGTTTCATTATATACTCTTTTAATTTTCCATTTACTTATTTACTTATGTTAAATGTTTGTATATTTTTAGCCCTGACGAAGCCTTACAACGCGTTGACTCAATTAAAATAGTCATTACTATATGAGTTTTATTTGATCGCACCGGGGCCATATTCCATTTATCATTATATACAGTCAATCAGCGACCTTCAAACAAATAATTCAAGTACACATTAAAAAATAAATAGCAAACCATCTAGTTAATATCATGTCACACCAAGTGATTTTGTAATTGAGAAATGTCCTAGATTGAACAACAGAACTAAATAGAGATTTCATCTTTTAACAAATTGAGGTAGCAAATATAAGCATAGAAATAGTTTAGCACCATTATCAGCATTATCAGATTGAACTTAGAAAGAATATAACAATGAAGTTTAAGAACATTCTACTCTTATTTTATACAAGTGATGTGTATTTTAATATGGCTGACAACACATACAATGTCTATGTATTTCAAATGTGGACTAAGAGCTGGTTGCACCAATCACAGGTAAAACTAAGATTAATATAACTTAGATTTCTCTATGAGATTAGTAAAACTCTAGCTTGGTGGCTTTATCTGGTCTACAGTATTGTTAACCAAGTTACCAAGTTTATCTGAAACAGAGAAAACTGACAAACTCCCCAATTCTAATGTTAGAAATTGTGGGTGGAATTCAATTTTAAATTTATTCAACCACCACCATTGAAAGTCAAAATTATAGAAACAAATTCTCATCCGACCAATAAAAAATTATTTGGTCAACGATGGATTTTTTTATTATTTTATTACTGTCTAAGAAATTAATTGCTTCTAGCCTACGTCGTCTGTCAAACTGTAAATTTCGATCGAATCCATTTTATAAAGTTTGTGAAGAAATGGAATAATACAATGCAGCTTCGCTAGATAACAGATCTAAGTAGAACTATGAAAGGTTCCTCGTATGGTTAACTGATTAAACGTAGATTTGCTCTTAATCTCAGTTTAACCGCCTATCATTGGGCGATAAATTTTACCACCAAATTTGAAGGTTAACTTTTCTGGTAGCTGGACATACGGAATTGAGCTATGGGGCTCCTCTAAACAATCTAATTCCTCTCGAATAGTCCAAAATCCTTAATGCTCCTTACTTTGTCACAAATAAATGCATACATAAAGACCTTAATGTTCCATATGTAATCGATCTAGCCCGAACCAGATATCATCATAAACTCCCTAACCATCCAAACCCACTAGTTTCTAACCTCGCTTCCTCTTCCGTTCCTGACTATCCTCCGAGGCGCCTGAAAAGAAAATGACCACTAGACCTGCTAATGTAAAACGTCAGTAGAGTGCTACGGAGTTAACCATCAAATTCCTCTCGAATCCAATCCTTAGAGTCCAAAATCCTTCGTAAAATCCTCAATGCTCCATACTTTGTCACAAATCAAATCATCCATCAGGACCTCATTGTCCCCTATGTTGCCGATTTGATTAGAACCAGATACCAATCCTTCCATGATAAACTTCCCAACCACCCAAACCAACTCGTTTCTAACCTGGCTTCTCCTTCACTTCCTAATAATCTTCCTAGGCGTCTGAAAAGAAGATGGCCTCGAGATCTTTTTTAGAAATGTTTTTGGAGTTCTATCAATGGGTAGAATCTCCACATGTTTGTATCATGTCATAATATCACTTACAGCAAATTTACTTGATGTGTATATATGTATATAGTTGTAAATAACAATAAATAAATTATTAAAAAAAAATAACTTTTCTGTTGTTCTCATATAAGAAATCGTTGTTTAAGCTGTGATGGTACAACCGGGCTCTCAATTGATTAAGAGTACAGTTATAGCACTGAAACATCAACCCAAAGCTGTAGATGACACGAAACATCTAGTAGTGCCTAGGCTGAGAATTGGACACACTCTACTAACCCTCTGCCGGGGACAACCAGACCGACATGCAGACAGCGTAACGTACCACTAACTGTTGAACACATACTGACAGAGTGGAGGTATTTGATAGACACAGAATTACCATATCATTTGCTAATAATAATATATAATAGCTCTCACATTCCAAAATATATTAGCTTACCTCCAAAAAACAAATATTTACACCAATAGATATAACTGACCTTATTTATTACATCAATTAATGCCACTTAAGGTTATAAAATATATTTTCAGTTTCATTTTATTTATACATTTTTTTAAATGATAGCTATTTTTATTATATCAGCTAATATATTCTAGTAAATATAAAATGGTATTGGGAATGTTTACAAGAAAGCTCTGTAGGTATATAAAGGCTAATATCACCATCGCTGTGGATTGCTTCACATATTAAAAAAAAAATAATTTCTCTATTATAGTAATTACTTATTAGTATTCAATTTCCAAATCATTTTTTTAGTGTATGCATTATTGAAATGATGGAGAGATGGCTCCCAAACGTTTTATTGAAATAATATATAAATTTCGATTTAAAATATTTTCACTTCAACTTATTAAAATAGTTTCAATGATTTTTTTAAATAATTTATTTATTGTTATTTACAACTATATAAAAATATATAGATGTAAATTTGCTGTAGGTGACATAGTGACATGATACAAACATGTAGAGAATCTACCTGACAGGATTGCCGATTACGACTATATAACATTTACTTGAGAAACGGTCTAAATTACCAATCCATTACAATAGACAGATCTACATGACTATTAAAAGGCCTATCTCGACATACGGTGTTGAGTTTTGGGGCTCCACTAAACCATCAAATTCCTCTCGAATCTAATCCTTATAGTCCAAAATCCACTAATGATAAGAACAAAATTCTTAATGCTCCTTCCTTTGTCACAAATGACTTGATTTGTGTTCCATATGTTGCCGATTTGGCTAGAACCAGATACCAGTTCTTTCGTGATAAACTTTCTGACCACCCAAACCCACTAGTTTTTAACCTGGCATCTCCTTAATTAACTGATAATCTCCTGAGTTGTTTGAAAAGAAGATGGCCTCGAGATTTTCTCTTCTAGAAATGTTATTGGAGTTCTATCATCCTCCACAAGTTAGTATCATGTCATTTTATCACTAGCAGGATATTTACTTGTATATATTTTTATATAGTCGTAAATAATAATAAATAAACTATAAAAAAAAATAATACTTTGTAATATGTTGGAAGAGCTGATATCACCCGATTATTGTTCTGATCCGTCCTGGTTCACTGACCCTTTACGGTGAGAGTCCGATACGGATAAAGAAGTAAAAAAACGGGACTGTGCCTTGAAATACTGACCATATGACAATCCTAATTCTTTTTGTAGATGCTTAGGTCGCATGGAAGTTCCCAAATATTTTACTGATGTGAATATAATCTCGTGTATTCAAAGCAGTATTGAGAGCAAACCGGGCTGTAGGCATTTAGGAATCCCATCTAACCTCTAAGGTCAACTTTTAGCGGAGTTTGGCTTCCTGATTGAAATTCCTCGGTAATGAGCTTTCGTTAAATGGGTGTGAGGAAGGGATGAATCGCGCCCTACCATTGTTCTCCCTACAAACCTGGAAACCTCTTTTCGTTCAAATCCAATTCCATCCAAGTTAGGATCGGCTAACTTAACCGCTGAGGTATTTAATCATAAAATATGCTTTTACCGAGAGAGAAAAATACTTTATTAAAAATATGATGCCCAACTGCTTTGAGTATTTCAGATTTTCATCGGCATTTTGGAGTTTATAATTATTTATTATATAATAATAATAATCATGGCCTAACGAACCCGAAGGTTCCATGCCGATACTACTAATGGTTCTCTAAATACATCGTTTCATTGACGCCCCTCCAAACCCAATTCTACTAATAAAGTCAGTTTTAACCCAATCCTCCCATCTACGTTTCGGTTTACCCAACTTAAACAACATAAAAATCAGTGAAGACTAAATTGACTTTATTCTTACATATTTACAAAAAATACATGTTACTCTTACTCTAACTCTTACTGTTACAGTCTCTCTTTTTTCCTACCTCCTACATTATTTACTTATTAAAACATTTAAAATCATATATACAACTTATCAACTAAGAAACTATACAAAATGCAATTTACAATTTTTTTCTTCCTTTGCCTTACGGCATTATAAGATGTAATCTACTTGATCCGCTGTAGGTGGTTTTTACATTAATTAACTTAATAGTTAGGGGCTAACAAGGAATGTGGAGAGACCATTCCGGCTGGTGGTGTTGGGATGTGGGTGACTTCAGGCCTCTCTTAGCTATCTAGTGCTAGGAAATATATATGTACACTTGAGAAGAGGAGTTAGGAAGAATAATGAAATAGGAGAAGGGGTTTGGACCAATCAGATATTTTTAGGAAACTAAGCGGGGCCTAGAGAGCCTATGAAATTAGAAATAGATATCTGGGAGGAGAAAAAGGCGTAACTAGAAACAGGGTGGCCAGACTTACAAGAAATTGGGGGTAAGGGACCATGGCCTAAGGACTTGTGAGAACTGACTCACATACGTTAAACATAAAATATAGGGTTTTTTTTTAAGCCCGATAGAACTTGAAATTGTAAAAAATAACACAAAAAATTAAATTGTAATCAAAATTTTTTTTTTATTCGAAAGATCAATA
>NW_027110118.1:837697-849130 GCF_000696795.3 Halyomorpha halys | reverse complement strand
TACATTGATATAGAATACTAAGGAAAGGTCACTTCCTCTATTGTCAGTGTCTGTCGAAATGTGCCAGATGCCTATAGCTTATACTATATAGTTCATAATGATAGTCTGTTTATAATAATAGCTGTTAAATATTATATCGTTCATTAACTCCCATAAGTTCATTGTTTATTACAATTTTAGGGATCCGCTCGTTACGAAGCCCTACGAGTATAACCTGGATTATATTTACTCTGTGCAGTCTTCTAAATTCTCCCGTTAACTCATCCTTTTCCGGTCCGAATATTTTACGTAATACTTTATTTTCCTAAACCATAAGGCGTTGTTCATCCCTCAATGTAAGATGTCACGTCTCGAGTCCTTGAAGAACAGTGGAAGGGTAATTTTTTTTTTAATTCCAATTTTTAAGTTTTTAGATAGAAGGCGCTAGCTAAGCAGTTTCGAAATTGAAAAATAACGAGCATTGCATGTTATCTATATCACCGAAATCGCTCGTGTTACTACTGCTAACGATATATTTGGTTTTATAAATATTTTTTTCGAGACCTAGTTCCTTATTGGAGTTTATTAACGCGATTGTATAAAGATCTATAATTTCCTTGTCCTTACCCAATAATATCAAATCATAAGCATATTATAGTGCTACATTGAATAAGATAGGTAGTGATGAATCGCCTCTTTCTAAATCCGACCGAACTTCGAACTTTTCAGAATATTATAAAGATTCTGGCGGTCAATAGAATCGTAAACCATTTTATGAATGGAATATGGTCCGGGTACAGTAAAAAAAAAACTCAAATAGTAAATAATTATACTATTTTATTGAGCCAACGTTTCACCCCACGTTGCAGGGCTTCGCCAGGGCTAAAAAAGATACAAACACTATAGTTACAAAAAGGAAAAAAGAAAAAAACATAAGTGTAAAATAACAGGGGTATAAAATGAAAAGTAAGATATAATAAGAAAAATTAAAGGTTGTAAATAGTAAATGAAAAGGGTAATAGTAACGGATAGATAAGAGAAGAAATATTAAAGAAAGGACAAATAAAGAGATGAAAAAAGAAAAAAAAATACAAATCAAATGCTGAGACAGAATGCATACCTGTTTTGACGGCAGTCAAAGACAAAGTGACGGTTTGTATTGGGAGGAGTGGGGATGTCAGTTATGCCACAATAACGAAAATAATTTGTAAATTAAACATAGTAAAAAGGTATTTAAATTAGGTGAACAATAAATGGTAATATACATAAAAAAACCAGATGAAACAAAGGAACAACAAAAAATGAAACAATCAAAGGAAAAGTAAAGTATAAAATAATGGGATACAATGTGTGTAAGTGATTAAGAAACAAAAATATTGCTAAATGAGTGGGGATACAGAAAAGTGTAAAATATAATAGAAAATTAATAATAAAGTAATTATTCCCAGGCCATATTCCATTCATCTATACACACGGTCAATCAATAATCTTCCAATAAACCTTTTTACTATCTATATAAAGCTGATGGACTACACCATTGTACTCTAACTTTTTCTGTTTTATTTGATCAATAGTTGAACGAATCAGCCCCTGATGAAACCCTGCAAATTCGGGCGAAACGTTGATTTTTATAAAATAAATATTTTTCTTTTACTAGTTTGATACCTTTATTGACAGCCACGGGGACTATTTTACTACAGTTATATATTTGCTTTTATATTGAGGTGTAGATAGTTGACCGTAGATTAATGCTTGAAGAAGTTTGTCGGGGGGTGCGGTCAGCAAAGAACAACATAAATAAACAAAACCATATTTATTTATTTTATGCCGACGTTTCGACCTGAGTTTCAGGTCTTCATCAGGGGTTGTGGCGTAGAGGAGGGAACATAAGTGACAGGTCGAAACGTCGGCATAAAATAAACAAATATGGTTTTGTTTATTTATGTTGTTCTTTGCTGACCGCACCCCCCGAGAAACTTCTTCAAGTATTTGCTTTTATTTATGTACCTAGTGTTGAAAAAGTCTGAAATTGAAGTTTTATATAATTTATAAAAAATATTGAAATTCCGTCTTATATTACTTTGGCCATCTTCCTTAGAGTTTTAGAGAAATCATGTTCATTTTTATATATTCTACAGCCTGTTTCGGTAATTTTCAGGATTATACGTTGATGAAACTTATTTGCCTATAAACATATATATATATATATATATAATCATGTTCAATATGTTAGGTGAAGGATTTAACATTTACTAACACTGATCTACTTGGATACAATCCAAAATTATGGTACTTTCAGAGAAAATGTGCAAGTAAACGATACTATACAAAAATTTACATATATATATATATATACACTCATATATCCTTATTTTCTTAAGTCATTCGCAGTATTGATCCAAAAAAAATTACAGATATTAAGAATTCTATAGACTGAATACAACTAAGAAAAATAAAGATCGGAAGTTGTTGGAAGAGCGTCCATCTAAACCAAGTATGGGCAAGCTATCTCCAAACATTGTGTCTGTCATCTGTCTAATACATTATTTATACTGCTGTGGAGCTCTAGCAACCCAAAATACTGATATGTTTGCTTCTCTTGGGATCCTCCACAAAGATAATTTTATTTGTATAGATATTTTTATTAATATCATTTATAAAACTGTCTCAATCTAAAAATTGGGATGAATACAATAAAATAAATTAATTCCTAAAAATAATAAAAATCTAAAACTAAATTAAAACTTCTCTTGCTGTATTAGAGATAAGTTATTAAATTTAAAGGTAAAAAAAAAATACAAGATAAAACTTTCTGGAAACAATTTTTTAAAATTTATTTAATGTAATTTCCAACTGTACAAAATAATACAATAGCTAAATATGTTGTATGTTTCATATACACTTGAAAATCTTGGGAAAGAACCACCCTTTGGTGGTACTTCAATCATTAATTGAAATTAGAAGGTCCCCCGTAGCCTTCTTCTTTTCAGACGCCTCGGAGGATTATCAGGGATTGTTAAGGATGAAAGGTTAAGAATTAATGGGTTAGGATGGTTAAGGAGTTTGGAATGCAAAGACGCATATCTGTTTTGGGTCAAATCTGCAACGAATGGGATATTAAGGTCTTTGTGAATGAGTTTATTTGTGACGTAACAAGGTGCATCAGGGATTTTACGTAGGATTTTGTATTGGATGCGGGAAGAATATGATGGTTTGGTGGAGCCCCAGAGCTCAATTCCATATGTCCAAATAGGTCTGATTATCATAGTGTATACTAATTTTTTGTAGGGAATGGGAAGTTTAGAGCGTTTTTCAAGTAGGTGTAGCAATCGGAATGTACGAGCAGTTTCTTGTCGTTTCAGTATTGTGTGTGGATTCCAAGTAGAAACAAATTTAAATTTTACCTTGATCAAATAAAATATTTAAAATTAAAAATACTTCAATCTTGCTATATATTTATATAATACACCCAAATACAATTTAATACGTATAATAATTCATTTTAAATGAAAATTACCAATAAATTGTAAATAATTAATAACTGAAAATAATAATAAAAACTTCAATTAAACATAATTTTTACACAAGAATTTTTATTAAAAATACATAATCTTCATACAATATAATGACTTCACTCTAGGCATGCATAATATTTAATAGAGCAAGAAATTAATTTTAATATTTTCATTTATATATAAAGTAGCTAACCCAGAAATGCTTCGATATTGCTATAGTTGAGGATGTAATGAACAAAATTGATAGTTTGTTATTAATTATTGTATTTAGTTGAAATTAACCATTTATATATACTTTATTATTATTTGGTAACATAAACTAATCTAATATTTACGATAAGGGACGAAATAGAAATTTATATAGTTTGTTAAACGGACAGACCAAACAAAATGTGGTAAAAGATTTTTCAGGAGTAAAATAAAGTACATATTTACTTTAAAACTTCCCATTAAAAAAAAAAAAAGCGCTTAAATCAATCCAGTAATTTAAAAGTTTATTGTGGCCAAGAATTCAACCATTTCCTTTTCTATATATACTGGTACTGGTACTGGTATTTGGTAGTGGGGAACAAGTCCAGCAAGTGGGCCTAGTGGTCCTTTTTGCCGACCCTGGCAGCTACCAGAGTTGCCATAGCGTACTAACCAAGGTGGGAGTGTCAAGATTCATTTTTCGGGACCACCAAAAAATAAATATTAACTGCCCCAGGTGGGAATCGAGCCCACAACGTTCCGAACCGAGCGCTCTGGGACCTACGCCCCATCTGCAAGGCCGTCCTGTCTCTCATTTTATACATATATACAGAAGAAATGATAAAACGGTAACTATGGTGAAATAAATGTTTATTTGTTTGTTTTGAGTGGGCATTCAACAGCCTGGTCATTATCGCCCGTTGGTTTCAGAGAGTCATAACTTTGGTATGGTCCTCACCAGTAGGACTCCATTTTGTGAGGTTTGAAATATTAGATAGCTTCGTAATTATAATTTGTTAAATAATAGATCGTAACGATAGTGGTGAAAGCATGATGAAAATTAGAAAATTCTAATAAATAGAGCAAGATAAATAGACCATTATAATTAAAATTTGATTATTAGGTTAGTCTTATGGATGAATTTAATGACTCTTTCTATTACGGATTTGTCGTTTCTCAACGCCACACAGTGTTTCGATTGTACAAGCTAGGTGGACAAAAGTCATGTTCAGAATTCTAAAATTTGGTATTGGAATAATATAAACAACACTCCAAAACATTGCAACATAGTGTTTCTTTACGTTTGAAACAGTCCACCTATTGAGTAGTGAGGTCCAGAGGTATGAATCCGTGTCAACATTGAATAAATTAGTTGAATTCCAGACATCATTTCTAACACACAAATTGAAGTGTTCATAGTTTTATATTAATTAATTGTTGGAGATGGATATTATTTATGCTGGTAAGTGCTGATTTTTTTCTATTAAAAAATTTTGACTGATAATCAAACAATATTAAAAATTATTTTTAAGAGATTTTTTCCTTGTTTCATAATTTTAAAGGAATCGTAATGACTTGTACCCATTTGTACCCGGACTAATTTTGCTATATATTATAGCTGTACCTTCCCCATTTATAATAAGATGTGTTATAGCCACCAAAAAAATTAATAATTGTTTATTTGTAATATTTTAGTATCTAAGATATAATTTTGTTGTGCATCAAATAAAGATATAATTTTGTTTTTAAGTTTTCCACTTATTCTCCTGGCAATCCTCATTGATTCAATTTTTAATTAATAAAATGGTTTTATTTTATAATTACATGTCTAAATTGGTCGATACAGATGTAAAATGTACGAAAAAATATTTTGTCCAGCTAGATTCGTGAAACGACACACTGTGCGCCATTGGAACATTTGTTGGTGTCCCTAACTGGTTCAGAGTTGATGTGTAGTGATGACATTCTTCAAAAATGTGTTTGACGGTCAGATTATTATGACATTTCAAATATTTTGGAGGGGCCTCTCCTGTTATGAGGTGGATGTGTGTCAATCGGGTATGTCCTATTCTGAGTCGGCTGATCACTACTTCTTCACGGCGTCTACTTCGAGTTGATGTAATCCAGGACTTCACATCTTTCTTTATAGATTTCAACTTACTGGGTGGACTTTTATCTCACATTGCCTGCCATATTATATTTACATATTTCCTCAAACGGCGAGCTGATCCGATTTAGTTGATCTTGTTCTTATTCTTTTAGACAATTTGATTACCTATGATATTGTCATGAATATACTACGTGAAATTTGAACAGTTTTTATATAAAATCCCACATTGTGCTTCAATACTAGTAATATATTGGAACAATTCATATCCAAATGTTGAATAATATTTGTTTGGAGAGAAACAAAGTCGACATTCGCTTTTAGCATTCCAATTTACCCTTAAATTCGAATGTTCGGAAAATACTATCAATCTTTTCACCCTTAATTCATTTTGAGATATCAATAAAATTTAA
Organism: Halyomorpha halys; assembly: GCF_000696795.3. Taxonomy (NCBI): domain Eukaryota; kingdom Metazoa; phylum Arthropoda; class Insecta; order Hemiptera; family Pentatomidae; genus Halyomorpha; species Halyomorpha halys. Next base: position 843,146 of record NW_027110118.1, on the reverse strand, counting down.
ATAATTTCAATTAAACCAATCCAACTCAACTAATCTAAGTCAAACTCTGCAGTGGTTCTATAAGCTACAGTAAAGGACTTATACTGCATCTAATTGAACAAATTTCAGCTGAAGAAATCAAACAAATCGTTTGAAAATGTTCTAAGGGCATTTTCACTAACTTTACGAAAAAAATAAATTTTCGAAAACCTTTATTCTTTTATAAAAACTATAAATTTTCAATTTATTTTTTGAATGAACAGATTTATCTGAAAATTCTGAATCAATTTATTCAAAAAATTAATTGAAAAGCTGTAATTTTCCTAAAAGAGGGAACCTTTAATTGTATTTTTCTTAAAGTTAGTGGAAATTTACTTAGCTTGGGTGCGGACACACGAAGGGTCAAGGGTGAAGTACTTTGTAAGAAAGAACTTTTACTAGACTAACGGTTGAGTAAGGTGGTGATTTGGTCAGAATCATATAGCGGTTCAGCTAAACTTTTCCCAAACTAATTTTTTAGAATGAATTTAGATTCATTCTATCTTAAAATGAAAACACATCAATTAAAAGGGAATAATTTTTTTTATTAAAAAAATTTCATAATTGAAATATTTTAATCATCATTTTTATTTATTTTCTTCAAGAATAGGCGGTAGAGGGGATGAAGGAACATGTATTACATTAGCAGAAAAGAATGCTACGGGCAATATGAAACGCTTGTCCTCATTTACTGATGGAAACAAAATGGAGAGAAAATCTTTTATTTCTATTACTTTTCTCCCCTGGTGCTGTTTGAAGATTGTCAATCATATCTTTGTTAGAAAGTGGCTATACACCTTGGTGCGGGATACTTCGACCATTGTTCTTATCAGTGGACCACATTTTTAAGTGGACAATAGTGTAACAGAAAATAATTATCTACCACAGCCGGATCCGAACCCGGTCCTCAGAGTTAGTATCCCAGTGCCTTACCAATGAACTACCAACTCTAATTATTATTACACCGTTGTATAACTATAATTAAATTTACTTGTATATATTTTAATTCAGTTGCAAATATTAATAAATAAATTTTAAAAAACGTGTAGTGATATTTATCCTGCTGGTACTAGTGGGAGAATTTTTGAGAATCCATCTACCCCTACCTTAAAGTATAGATCAACTTTCTTATTTTATATGAAATTTGTTTTATAATTTATTCACAAATGCCTAGAAAGTATAATTGAGAGATTTTAAAGGAAAGTCCTCTGTAAATTAGAGGAGCAATCTGACCAGACACTTAACACATGGAGGAGAAGAACTAACAGTGAACTGCTTGCAGAGACTGGTCAGTTAATGATGATTTGAAGGCAAGGAAGTTAATATGGGGGGGGGGGTGGTTCATGTGGCTCGAAGCAGTCCATCAGGACGCCTCTACACAACAATAAATTCCAGTATAGTAGGCAAGAGACCACGAGGATAGACAGAATCAACAAAGCTGCGAAAGAGCTTCATGCAGAAAACTGTAGCCCAAGACTTGCAAGCGTGGAGAAGGCTGGCTCGGTCGACCTGAGAACTACAACGTCTGTAAAGCCAACCGGAGAAAGTTGAAGACTAGTTTTGTTTGAAGTGCGCCTTTAACTCAAGGCCATGCGCTGCTTCACTTTTGATTGGCTGGTTAATTTCGTAGTGGACTGTATATTATTAATTATAATAATAAATGAAACATAGTTAACAGAAAATAAAAATCTGTTGTATAACATATACATAGCTGAAATAGCCGCGATTTGAGGTGTGTATACTACGGCCAAATTCATTACCTCATTTATGATTAGGTGTTAATTAATTTGAATTGATTGGTCTATGGATTCAATGATGCTGATCATGCTGGTGTGAATTATATAGATAGGTGTGGGACTCCATGCTTCAGTTTCCCTCTATCCCTCTCTCCTCTGTTGTAGGAAGATAGTCCAGAATGTCTCGACTTACTCATGGTTTATTTTCACTGAATAAGAGTGAAGAAAGAATGATTGCTTGTAGGAAAAAAATGGCTCTCTTATGCACAAATTTCGTCTTCTCACAGAGGGTGCTAGAGGTGATGCTAGGTTCCTCCACTTCTTTTTTTTTTGCATCCTTTTATAGTCCTTTAGAAATGTATGTAGATTAAAAAAAAAACATTTAAATAACCATCTTAATTTCTCAATCTAATTCTTAATCAAAATCAATATTTTTTTGTATTATTTAATTAAATAATTGAAGATAAAAGTCCAATAAAAAAGATAAAAAAAAAACAACACTTAAACACACGAATAAAAACAGTGTGGCAAGCATAAAAGCCCAAGAGCCCAAGGAGATAAACAAAGTTAGTTATATCACCTAAATTTTAAATTACTTTAAAGAAAACTATGAATATCTTAGAGATAAAAATTGATGAGTCTGTTCCAAGTATAGCTAGAGTAAATCTAATAAAATATGAGCCTATGGGCTACACCTTATCCACTGCCTCCTCCACCACGCTGCCAGGCCAAGCCCTTCTGGTCCTCATTTTGCGTCTGCTTCTTCATCTACATCTTCTTGTCTTGGTAGCTCGCCGATCCGGGTGGCCGAGGCCTTCCTAACGTAAAGTGCGTCGGGTCGACCAACTCCTTCCACCCGTAGATGAATTCTCTGAAGAAGGGATAATTCTCCTCCTCCATCAGACGAGGGAAGTCCGACTCGGCGAGGGCGAATATTCTGGTTTTCGTCAACAACCTGGCACGATGTCCTTCCATGGCTGTGCAATCCAACACTATATGCTCTGCAGTTCCAGGGACTCCACATGCAGGGCACCGGGGGTTCCTAGGTTCCTCCACTGGTCAAAAGGCCTCCCGATAGGGGGCTGATCCATTCCAGACTTTCAATTATCGAAACAAGTTTTATTTTTCCCCACCATGGCTCCCATTGGAGTCCTATATTGCCTAACCATGATTGGGGTCAGTGTTTTCATTATGTGGACCGCCAATCAACACTCAAGGCCGGATTCGAGCCGGCACCGGCAGCAGACCTCAAATTGGTAAGACTGGGCCTAACCAACAGAGCAACGGACGGCTCCCGAAACAAGTTTATTGCTGTTATATAGGCCTAGGGATACCAAGCTGTAGATACAGCGCCAAGACGATACATCACACTTCTAATATACTCTATTCCATTGGAGTTATATATTAATTATCACTTATTACCACTATAACACGTGTTAAAAACTAATTTCGAAATAAAAAGAATTAACAAACTATCTATAAAGGATGTAATAATGGAAATAACGCAGTACCCTCTTTGGGGCTAGCTCTGAATTAAAACTTTTGAGATAGAGACGGATCGAAATTTGCATCCGGCCACAACTGTTCAGTGAACTAGGCGTGTATAATTCTCAACGACCGTACAGTGGCGGTTTGAGGCTTGTATACTAGGGCCCAATTCATTACCTCTCTGCTCTATATGAACTCCAAACAGTTTCATGAAGCATCTGTACATCATGGCTTTTATGTCCCTAGTTTGAAACTATCCCAAAATTTTATTTTTTTTAAATTATCACATATTCCTTAAGACTAAACAGTGTTCACGCTCAAGTATTTCTAATATAACAATCGATCAGAACTAGCATTAAAAAAAAAACCTTTAGTTCCATCAAAATGCAATAAATGACTAAACAGTCAAAGTCAATGTGTTACATTAACACAACAATTATAACTTTTAACAGATTCCGTATAGCTATCTATTATGTGTAAGCTGTGAAGAAAATATTTTAAAAGTATACCTACGTTCGATATTCAAAGTTAGAAAATGTATATCCTTTTTTTTTTTTAAATCAAGATTTTTATTATGATATTTGCATATCCTATTATTGAAATATAAGGTGAGCAAAAGTAAAAATATATAATTTTCATTTATTTTAAAATGAATAGAATTACTGATTCTTGAACAAGGGTTGTGCAAGGTCATCACCATCTTCAAACGCCAGAATTTTCCACTGTAAAAGTTATAGTAGAAGAGAATATCATGAAAACATTTATCTTCGTAGGAGTGGCAGCCTACGAAGATAAATATTATAATATATTTTACAGTACCTCAATATTCTACATGTTACCGATTTGGCCAGAACCAGATACCGTTCCTTCCATAATAAACTTCTCAACCACCCAAATCCACTTGTTTCTAACCTGGGTTCTCCTTCATTACCTAATAATCCTCCTAGAAGTCTGAAAAGAAGATGGCCTCGAGATCTTCTCCTCTAGAAATGTTATTGGAGTTCTATCAGTGGGTAGATTCTCCACATGTTTTTATCATGTCACAATGTCACCTACAGCAAATTTACTTGTTGTATATATGCGTATACAGTTGTAAATATCAAGAAATAAATTATTGCAAAAAACAATAGGCATCTATATGTCGAACTGTTTTGAAGATATAGATTTCTTAATAAACATTCACTAACTACTGATGATTTTTCATTGCATATAATTTATTTAAATACATTTTAATTTGATTAAATGGTGTCAAGCTTTACAGCCTATCCATCCGATGTAACTCTTTGATCAAAGTTTATCTTTTCCTTTTTTTTTTTCCTACTTTCATTTTTCATCCGTTCCGAGACCTTTCATTTCCATTTTTCAGGTTAATTTTTTTTTCTCTTCTGTTTGATTGAAACCGACAAAAAAATGGTTTTGAAGAGAGTATTATCAAAACGTTCTTTAAGCATCGGCGGATCAGAAAAGATAAAAGTGAGGGGGAATTAATGGACGGGATGCGGGGAGGGGGGAGTAGCTGGATTTTTTTGTGTTAGTGGCCAATTAATAATTTTATAAAAATTGACTTTCTGTTTGTAAATATTTAGAAATGTTGTTATACAGGATATATTTTTAGTTTTTCAAATTATTGTTCTTAACTGTGGTGAACTGTCTGATATACGATTTACGTATTAGCAAACAAAGTAATAGTCCAATTGAAATGTACAGAGTTGATTAGTAAAATAATAAAAATAGTAAATATTTTTGTGATTAAAATATTAAATTATAATATGTGTAATATATTAATGTATGCACATTATAACCGCCTTTACTGAAAGCATTTTTTTATGAAATGTTGCTTTTTAAAATGCTATATCTCAAAAACTATTAAACGTATATAGCTCTGCTCCTATTTTACCATATTTACTCTACTTTAAATGATGTTCTATTATAAACAAGTAGGATTAACCTATTTTTAATGTGCCAACGTTTCGGCTAGAGCTTCTAGTTTTCTTCAGGGCTAAAAACAGAACAAGATAACAACCACAGTTAGTATAGAAAATATAAAAGAAAGTATGAACAGAATAATTAATAAAATGAAGTGATGAGAGAAGCGGGAAATAAAATGTATACATAGGTAATTGAAAAAGTGGGTAAAATAACATAATTAAGGAAATGAAATAAAAATGAAGTTATATAATGCAAAGAAGTATGAACATATTAGTTAT
>NW_027110118.1:834398-835724 GCF_000696795.3 Halyomorpha halys | reverse complement strand
CCCCCAACCATCTTCTCCTCATTCATCATCCACGGTCAACTATCATAATAGTGTTCCATTATGTTTTCTAATGTTGTTGATAGTTTTAAAGATACGGAGCTCAAAATGAAAAATTAATTTTTTGGCAAGACTTAACAATTTTGTCTAGTAATCATACAGTTGTCATTAAAGTAATAAAAAATCGGGGTAAAATAAGTGCCTTGTTTTTCCTCTTGGGCTCTTGTATCAGTAGCCATTACTCCACACTCATAAATTGATTTTGCCGCAGCGATATTACACTAATTAAGGAATTTAAGAATTAAATAGAGGTCGTTGCTTGGACCAGAAACAATTTATATTGCAAGAAGCAATGCTTCACGTTTCCACAACACATTATTACAATGTTCAATTGTTTATTAAAGTATTGTTCATCAGCCCGACATGAAGTTACTACCTGACAATACATTTAACATTAGTCCGAAAACGTTCCATGTACTATTGCATTTTACATCGGCCCATGTCACATACACGTTCGGGAATTTCAGTGGACAAGAATTACCGTTGTTTTGTTTATATAGAGGATTTTCTAATTATAAATTAGTCGATATACAGTTAAATATAACTAGGTCATTATTTACTTTCATTCCAGTTCATCTTGGGGCGCCACTTACCAGAAAGAGTTAGTCAGGCTGAATTTGAACTCTACCTGGTACAATTTGATAGCTGACAATAACGTATCATATACAAGCAAATTAGAAGTCTACAAATATATCCCTCGAGCAGTGAAACGCTGTGCAAGGCAGGCATGGGGTTTCAAGAGCTATAACGTTCTGGACAAATATTTTTTTTTTTTTTAATAATTTATTTATTGTTATATACAACTGTATAAAAATATATATATACAACAAGTGAATTTTCTGTAGGTGAAATAGTGACATGATAAAAACATGTGGAGAATCTACCCATTGATAGAACTCCAAAAGCATTTCTAAAGGAGAAGATCTCGAGGCCATCTTCTTTTCAGACGTCTAGGAGGATTATTAGGTAGTGAAGGAGAAGCCAGGTTAGAAACGAGTTGGTTTGGGTGGTTGGGAAGATTATTATGGAAGGATTGGTATCTGGTTCTGGTCAAATCGGCAACATAGGGGACATCGAGGTACTGATGGATGATTTGATTTGTGACAAAGTAAGGAGCATTAAAGATTTTACGAAGGATTTTGGACTGTAAGGATTGGATTCGAGAGGAATTAGATGGTTTAGTTGAGCCCCATAGCTCAACTCCGTATGTCCAAATAGGCCTTATAATAGTCATGTAGATCAGTCTTTTGTAATGGATTGGCAATTTAG
>NW_027110118.1:808945-833907 GCF_000696795.3 Halyomorpha halys | reverse complement strand
AATTTAGACCGTTTTTCTAGTAAATGTTGTAATAGTCGGAATCGACGAGCAGTTTCTTGACTTTTTAGTCTTGTATGAGGAATCCATGTCAGTCGTTTGTCCAGATGTAGTCCTAAGTAACGGATCTGTTCGACAGGAATAAGAGGGGTATTATTAAAGGATACTGTAGGGCAAGAGGTCATGGGTTTACGACGAAGGGTAAATGTGATTTTGTGAGATTTATTGGAATTAATTTTAATCCTCTAGTTCTGGCACCATTCTTCAAGGGTGGTGATGTGGGATTGGGATACAATGTAAGGATCATTGTTCACTGACAATAGACATGTGTCATCGGCATACGTGGTGAGGATAGTGTTAGGATGGGTTGGAATGATTTGTGGCAAAGTAAGGAGCATTAAGGATTTTGGACTATAAGGATTGGATTCGGGAGGAATTTGATGGTTTAGTGAAGCCTCAAAGTACAGGAAGTTAATTTTACAATTTAGGAAAAGATGGCCTCGAGACCTCCTAATGTAAAAATATTATTAGAGTTCTAGCAATGGGCAGTTTCTCTACATGCCTGTTTCATATCATGATTTAACATCAAATTTACTGGGTGTATATTTATGTAAATATCAGTAAATAAACAAGAGAAAAAAATGTATATGTTTCGCAGAAATTTTAACGTTTCAAGGGATTACAAATTATATTTATTCAAGTTGGAATGTGTGATCCAATTTTCAGTTAACAAGTCCTAAAAATCTTTACTGGACATTTTCAAATGAAGAAATCAAATTGGTAGATTTAAATATACGCATTCTGAATTTATTTATTTATATGAATAGGCAAAGGGATGCATTAATAGATCAAAGTAAACAAAGGGGGACAATAACTCTACTTACTGGAATATTTTCATTTCTATCTAGAAGCGTTACCACTTGGTAACCAAGACAGTGCGTGCTCGGCAGTTGGTGAAGCAGTTGTATTTGGGAAGAAAATGGTTTGGGTGTTGACAATGGAGGGACTTATCTTTAATCCCGTTTCTGTAGAGTTTGCCCTTCCTTGTTTATCTTATTAATTATGCATCTGAGGACGAACCGCCAAACCCAAACAAACGGGAACAAACACGCGGGATTCCCAAGTGTCTTGTCGCAGCAGAATACACATTAGTCTTCTCAACAAGCTCACTTAAGGCAAAGCATTACTCCCGTCATCTGTTTAACATTTCCCAACTGTCTCCTGAGGGTAATTAAAGTACTAACTTGTAATAATATTTGAAAGATCTTTCCACACAATCTCAAGTCATATTAAAATTTAATTTATATGTATATATAATTGACAGTAAAAATTTAAATTTAAGAAGATGGCCAGGGTTGCGTTCAAAAAAAGAACAAATAGTTTATAACTATTTTAATGTCCGACGTTTCGCCCCACTTTGCAGGGCTTCATCAGGGCTAAAAAGATAAAAAAAACTTAGAATATATACAACGATAAGATAGAATAAGGTAATTTAAGCTAGGATAAATATTAAGTAAAAATAAAGTGATAAGAAATTACATATGACTAAAAGGAAGGAAGACATAATATATAGTATAATATTTGTATCAATATAAAATAAACAATGATAAGAATAAAAAATAAGTAACAATGGTAAGAGTAAAATTTTTTTTAAAAATACGTAAAATATACAGTTAAAAAAGTACAGGAGACGTACATAAAACAAAAAACAATACAGGAAAGAAAAAATAAATAAGAAAAAAAAAAGAAAGTAGAGATTAAATAAACGTCTTAAAAGAATAAATATAAATAAACATAATAATAATGATATTAAATGATAATAAATGAGCAAAGAACAAATCAAGACCAACCTACCTGTTCAAAGCGAACGGTTGAACAGAAGGCGACAATGAAGTGGAAGCGTGTCTGTTATTTTGTTTGCTTCTAAGTTAATTATTATTTTGTGTAAAGAGAATTGATTTTTTTGTGTTTAAATATATATAAAAATATTTTCTTTCTTTTTACATCACACTAATTTTTTTTTGTAACAACACAACAGTTCATTTTTTTTATTTGTTTATATTTTAATTTAATTTAATTTGTATATCAGTTGGAAGGTTTTTTTTATTCTATAATTTTTCTTTATTATTTTGTTTTTTTGTGCTATTCATATCGAACCAGTGAACATTTTTTCTCTGGGGAAGAGGTCGGTTTCTTAATTCACGATAAGACCGTCGCCCCAACGGATTTTAAGGATCGGATACCCATGTTGGAAATCCATGTTATATTAGAGCCCCAGAGCTCAACTACGTATGTTTAGACTGGTCTTATTACAGTAAAATATATCAGTCTTTTGTAATAAATACGAAGTTTAGACCGTTTGTCTAGTAAGAGCTGTAATAGTCGAAATCGACGTGCAGTTTCCTGACTTTTCAGTCTTGTACGAGGATTCCAGGTCTGTCATTTGTCGAGATGTATTCCTAGGTAACAGATCTGTTATACAGAAATAAGTGGGACACAATGAAATGATATTGTGAAGCAGGAAGTCATAATCAACAATCAATTAAAATATATTTATATTGGTATATAATTTCGATCTAGATTCAATTACATGAAAATTTAAGTTTTGATATATCTTTATTTTTTACCATCTTTTCAAGAGAAATTTGTGTATTAAGTCTGAAATAAAAGTGACACCAGTTTTAAAATAATATTTGAACACAAATGTTTATTTTTTTAAATTTTAATTTATATTTTAGTGGTCGAATTCCTCTCGTGTCCAATCCTTACAATTCAAAATCCTTCGTAAAATCCTCAATGCTCCTTACTTTGTCACAAATAAAATCATACATAAAGACGTTAATGTTCCATATGTAACCGATCTAGCCCGAATCAGATATCATTATAAACTCCCTAACCATCTAAACCCACTAGTTTCTTATCTCTCTTCCTCTTCCGTACCTGACTATCCTCCGAGGCGCCTGAAAAGAAAATGGCCACTAGACCTGCTAATGTAAAACGTCAGTAGAGTGATATCTATGGGTAGTTTCTCTACCCGCCTTTAACACTCCATATTAACTGAGATTAAATTTACTAAAGGTATTATAGTGTAGAGTTGTAAATAAGAATAAATAAAGGAATAAATAAAAACAAATTTTAGTGGTTTTTTTTCGTGAAATTTTCAAGTATGAGGAGATGAAGAGAGACGATAAGGAAATAAGGAGAATTCTCAGAAGATTTAGAGTATGAAGAAGGGGGGGGGGGTTGAGGGAATATTGACCAGTTGCTGTCAATAAAATTTGTAATTATCGTTAATGAGATATGTAAAATAATTAATTTTATTTATTTCGATGAAAACCGAGACCATTTACAATTAAATATGATTCTGTTTTATGTACTTTTTTTTTTTAATTTATGCTTTCTAGCGTCCATAATTGAACTATAAAGGAAGGTTTGTATTGCACAATATTAAAGCTTAATAAATGAAGAAAACCTTTCCAACCATCCTAATCCTTTCGTTCAAACCTTATCTAGTTCCACCCATCCCTACAGCCCACCTAGAAGGTTGAAACGGCAGTGGCCAAGAGACTTATTGTAAAATAAAAATGAACAAATGGAGTTCTGGCAATGGTCAGGTTCTCCACTCAAGTAGAGTGTTTGTGGCTTTGGCGCACTTGCTCAGCCTCCACTGACTCACTACCAGTGATGCGGCGAGAGGGATGCACTAGGATCTTTTGAGCTCTGCTCTACCCCTCACACGTGGGAAATAGAGTGGGCTTCTTGCTCAGGTCGATTGTGTAAATATGGTATATAACAGTGTAAATGTGACTAGAGATTATATTATTTTATGATTATGTTATATTCTTTATCCTTCTGTTTGTGTATATATATATATATATATATATTTTTTTTTTTATTGATAGATTTATTTATCGATAGATATTACAATCTTCCACATAGCTGTGAGCAATAGGTAATAATGATGAATGATCTCATACATACTAAAATAAAAAAAATAAATAAATAAAAAATGAATTAAAAAAAAAAATTAAATTAAAAAAAAATAACTCTAAGAAAATTATACAAATATAATACAAACAAAAGAATAAACAAGATGAACATAACCAAACTTGTATATATTTTAAGAAAGATCTTTTTTTTCATTTATTTGCTTATTTTTATTCTTATTTTAGAATGAATGTGATCAGTTATCACTATTACCTATTGCCCACAATTGTGTGGCAGATTGTAATATCTATCAATAAATAAAAATAAATGAAAAGAATTTTCCAGAGATCAAGTATATTTACAGTAATAGTTGCTTCAAATTTCCAAAAATGTTTAAAAATATCAAACTTTAATATTCAACATAGCGAGATGGAACGCTTTATTTCTTTTTTGGCAAATCTAAAATATTATATAGAAACTTTTCTTATCTTTCATTTGGAACCAGTTACATTTTTTAAGATAGATTTTAAAGTAGATATATTTGAGATAAAAACGGTGGATAATAGCTAAAAATACAAAATTTTATTTTTATTCTATACCGTTGAGAATCGAACTATGGCTCATATAGACTTTTTTGTTCCTCTTAAGGTATAGTACCTGCTCCCAGAATATGTCCACTTATTTATAATACACGCTGTATATAATTAGTTTTATGGTAATTGATAATGATTAATTAACCTAGGAACGAAAATATAGTTTTGACACTTAAATGTACAGTAACAGAAGAGAAGGGGCAGTACAGAGCAATCTAACGAGATGAAGCCCACATAAGTTCATGAGTGACGATCGTCAAAGGGTGTGGTGTTGATCACCGCAAACGTCAAAGGTCCTGAGTGTCAAATGCTGCCTATGATGTATGAGTGTCTGGCTGTCATTAGTCTGTCCTGGCAGATATGTTTATTTTACTCCAAGTAAATATTGCTATTTATGTTAGCATTTTATTTTGTTAATAATTAAGGGTAATGTTATGAATATAAAATAATACAGACAAAGAGAAACATCAGACTTCCTTAGACGTTAATCTTAATTAATTTATAATCTTAACACTTTCTTGAGACTGATAAATTTTTTAAAATAAATAATTTAATTTCTATCCATTTTAGTCTCAAAACCTTTTATTTTTGCACCACATTCGAACTCTGTTTCTTGGAGTTACTATCACCTACTCACCTACCCACTCCTTCTATAAAAATTATAGCGTTCGACTAATGATAAGTTGATATCACATAAAGAAAATAGTAATGCACGAAATAAGGGTTTAAGTTTAGGGGAGGAAATACATGTAATTCAAGACGTTGGAAAGGTTGAAGATGAGCTAGTTTTAGCTCGAAACGTCCAATGGAATAATGAAGAAAGAACATGCTGAATTTATCCCTTAAACAGTATAATATATTTATAATGTTACATAATTTCTTGTTTAAATAAATAATTTTTCATTTTAGTCTCAAAACATTTTATTTTCCTTTAAAACAATTTTGATCCTTTTTCTCTCAACTTTATTCTTTTTAAACTTCCGACGTTTCGACCACTTAGGTCATTTTCAAGGATTCCTTTACTTTGTTTTCATTTTTTCCTTTAAAATTCTTTAAATGCCGGCTAATTGCCTTTGTCCCATAAATTCTTCTATAAAATTCAACAGGTTGAAGGTAGGTTCTGTTTGGAGTTTGCAAATGAACATAGTAAGAAAAGTGGTTAATAAAAGTTTTAAATTTGGGAAGGAATTTTATAGAAGAATTTATGGGACAAAGGCAATTAGCCGGCATTTAAAGAATTTTAAAGGAAAAAATGAAAACAAAGTAAAGGAATCCTTGAAAATGACCTAAGTGGTCGAAACGTCGGAAGTTTAAAAAGAATAAAGTTGAGAGAAAAAGGATCAAAATTGTTTTAAAGAAACTAAACCACTCTCAAACAAGTATATTAATAAAAAATAAATCTAATTTTATTTTCCTTACAAGTCCGACGTTTCGGCCAATCCAGCTATCCTCAGGGACAATCTACTACAAAACAGGTTTTATTACATGTATGATCCTACAAACATTTCAAAATACTTAACATTATTATTTATAATTTATTTTACCTTACTACAATTTTGAAATTATATAATTTAAAAACTCTTATCTCCATGCAGGCTATTGTTCCCAGGTCAAAACGTGAATTTCTAATTAGCCAATATTCACTTAAAACAAAATTAAAATCATTTATCACAGTCACTATTCCTTAAAAGTTTTTGAAGTGTATATGAAATGTGTATGTAAAAGTGATAAAGTTTTTAAGGAATAGTGACTGTGATAAATGATTTTAATTTTGTTTTAAGTGAATATTGGCTAATTAGAAATTCACGTTTTGACCTGGGCAGAATAGCCTGCATGGAGTAAGAGTTTATAAATTATATAATGTAAAAATTGTAGCAAGGTAAGATAAATTATAAATAATAATGTTAAGTATTTTGAAATGTTTTTAGGGTCATACATGTAATAAAAGCTGTTTTGTAGTAGATTGTCCCTGAGGATTTCCGGATTGGCCGAAACGTCGGACTTATAAGAAAAATAAAAGGTTTTGAGACTAAAATGGATAGAAATTAAATTATTTATTTTAAAAAAGTTAATCTTAATTTTAATATTATTTATTTAACTGATTTATTGATTGATAGTCTTTTAAAATATATTTTTTTATGATGCTCTCATTTATCTCAAGACCAACTGGACAGTTATTTTTTTATTTTATGCAAAAGCTAAAAATGTTTCTTTAAGATGATCTCGTTAAATTTCATTCTGCAGAGGATTTGAGATTTCGAGGCTCAAAAGAAAAAAAAAATTAGATTAGATTAGATTAGATTTTTATTCATTTATTTATTTATTATTTTCATTATTTATTTATTTTTATTTATAAAAAAAATTTAAATATTATTTCTTAATTTAGAGATTCCTTATTATTACTTCTTTTTTTCAATTGCATGATTTTTGATGAAGATCAATCAAAACTGTTCATTGTAATTAATTACTTAAACAGTTCTTCAAAATCCTGCTATCTACTGGCAGTCCAATGAACTTGTGGAAATATAGGACCCTGGAATCTAAACAAAGTCCACAATGGACAAAGAATCATATATTTTTAGCCCATATTTAATAAATTCAGTATGAGTGACTAGTTCTACACACGACCCAGGCAGAGTAATAGAAGCCAGGATGAGAGAAGAGAAGAAACAGAAAGAACAAGCTTAAACCTTCAATAGTGAGGAATCAATCATGAGCCAAGTAAAATTGAACCATCTTATATATTATCCCTGTCCAATTAAGAGAAAGATTTTATTTATTATCAATACTAATCCATTTGTTATATCTCTTTTGGCTAACCCAACATCAAATCTGTTTTGTTTGTATTAATTAATGAAGAACAGAGGCTTTCTTTCTCTTTTCAGTATGCTTAATTTATTTCTAATCCCTTTAAAATTACAGTCCCCTAATATTATATATTGGGAGCGCGGTAGCACCGGGGCTAGGCGCGATGCTACTAACTCTAAGGACACGAGTTCGAATCCGGCTGGACAGAAATTTGTTTTCTGGAAGATTATTGATTGAGCGTGTGTATAGATGAATAGAATATGGTCCGGGTGCGGTCAAAAAAACTCAAATAGTAAAAATTATACTATTTTTATTGAACCAACGTTTCGTCCCACGTTGCAGGGCTTCGTCAGGGCTAAAAAGATACAAACACTTAACATAGCTTTTATATTAAAAAAAAAAAAAAGTGGAAAATAACAGGGGTATACAATGGAAAGTAAAATATAATAAGAAAAATTAAAGGTTGTAAACAGTAAATGAAAATGGTAATAGTAACAGATAGATAAGAGATAAAATAAGAGAAGGAATATTATTAATATTAAGAAATAATATTTCTTCTCTTATTTTACCTGCCCCCTGAAACGTTGCCTCAATAAAAGTAGTATAATTATTTACTTTTTGAGTTTTTTTTACCGCTCCCTGACCATATTCCATTCATTAAAATTGTTTTCTGATACACCGTAGCCGTGAGTCAACCCTGGGGGTCCTGGAGCCCTCTTGGGGTCCACCCAGCGTTCTAAATTGGGTAAAAATCTGGCCATCGAGCGTGATTCTGACCAAATCACCTCCTTGCACAACCGTTGGTCCAGTAAGAGTACTTCCTTACAAAGTACTGAACCCCTAAATTTTCATGGATCGTAGCGGTACAGATTTTAATTTATTTAATAATATATATTACAGTCAACCCAGTGGTTTTCTGTATTAAACAATATGGCTGGTCCCAGATGCCTGCACATAGAATTAGTTACCCTTTTGAGCAAAGCTGCAATGTAATTACTCCTCGAGAAAGGGCAGGAAAAAATTATGAAGAAATGAAAAGCTAATTTACATATATCTGAAAAATTCTGCGTGTCATGGTAAATTATATTCAAGCTGCCCTACTATACGCGTTCAATCTCCTTCCACCTCTCCCCAATCTAATCTCAGCAATTCGGGAAAATTTCGGTTTGATTTTTGCGGTCTATATTTTTCGGGTACTATTAATTAAATAGCCTTCTCCAGCGATCCTAACTCAGGAATTCTCATTGGTATATTTTTTAACATCTCGTGGAAAATTATTTTTTTTTAAATATTTATTTATTTCTATTTACAACTGTTCATTATAATACATTTAGTAAATCTGATATTAGTTAAATTGGTGTGTTACAGGCGTGTAGAGAAACTACCCATTGGTAACACTCTAATGACATTTTACATTAGCTGGTCTCGTGGCCATCTTCTTTTAGGCGCCTCGGAGGATTGTCAGGAATGGAAGAGGATGCAAGATTAGAATCTAGGGGGTTTGAGTGGTTAGAGAGTTTATAATGGAAGGAGTGATATCTGGTTCGGGCTAGATCGGTTACATAGGGAACATTAAGGTCTTTATGTATGATTTTATTTGTGACAAAGTGAGGAGCATTGAGGATTTTGGATTGTAAGGATTGAATACGAGAGGAATTCGAAGGTTTAGTGGAGCCCCAAAGCTCAACTCCATATGTCCAGATTGGCCTTATTACAGTCATGTAGATCAGTCTTTTTTAATGCGTTGGAAGTTTATACCGTCTAATAAGTGCAGTTTCCTGTATTTTCAATCTGGTGTGAGGATTCGAGGTTAATCGCTTATCCAAATGTAGTCCAAGGTTGCGGATCTGTTCGACAGGGGTAAGAGTAACATTAAATGAAACTGTAGGGCAGTCAGTAGGTTTACGACGAAGGGTAAAGGTGATTTGATGGGATTTGTTGGAATTTATAAATTAAATTTTAAATGAAAATTAATAAAGTGATTTTTCCTGTCATTGTACATAGTCAAAACGTGCTAAAAAAATTTTAAAAAGATTTTTGGTGATTAAAGAAAAGTAATGAGTTATTTTGAAAGATGGTCAGGGGGAGGGGGTAGGTAAAAAGTGCAGTAAAGATAAACAAATAAGTAAAATTTATTTCTGTGTGGCGACGTTTCGGCCTGAAATTTAGTTCGAAACGTCAGCATAAATAAATAAGTTCTACTTATTTGAGTAATATTACTCAGCGCATTCCTCCCCCCTCCCAGATCATCTTCTCAAAAGAAATGTAAAGGATAAAATCGTTTACGTATCCTATAACCATATTAAGAATCCTGTAATCATATTAAGAATCCTGTAATCATATTAAGAAACCTATAATCATATTAAGAATCTTGTAATCATATTAAGAATCTTGTAATCATATCAAGAATCCTGTAATCATTCAAACATTTATACTGTCTTAATTTAAAAACAATTTTAATCCTTTTTTTTCTCAACTTTTATTCTTTAAAATTTTTCCAACGTTTTGGCCCTCAGGCCATTCTCAAGGATACCACATACAAAATGTTTTTTTAAATTTTTATATAACAATTACATTATTTCCTTCAACTACACACTGATTTCTTTGGCCCTACCTTCAATATTGATGTCCTTTCTTTTTCAAATCTTAAAAATGCAGGCTAATTGCCTTTGTCCCATCTTTAAAATAAATTAATCATTAAAATAATATCATAATAACATTATAAAATTTTGTTTTAAAATAGATTTCTTACTTACATAACGTTTTCTAAAAATTGTTTTTTTCTTAGATTTAAAACCTTTTTTACACAACACTTTTCTTCCTTCCTTCACTTATCATTAACAACTTAAACCGTCATTAGACCAGGCCTCCAAGGTTAATCGAATGATAGCAACGGATTCTTATGGGAAATTCAATTCTAACAATATATTGTTCTTCTTCATTTTACTCTATTTTCCATAAATTTTCAAAGCCATTAAATATATTTACGCGGATTCGCCTTTAGAACGCGTTGTTAGGAAAAAATATTCTGTTGGAAGCGGGTAGCTGAGTGGTAAGGCAGTGTGCTACTAACTCCATGGACCCGGGTTCGGATCCGGCAGTGGCAAAAAATTATTTTCTATTTCACAACTGATGTGAGTCAGCCCTGTGGGTCCGAGAGCTCTCCGATGTCAACCAGACCTCAAGTGCATATCTTTTATTGGCTGAAAATCTGTCTCGAGTTCCTATTACAATATAATTTTATTAATAAGCAATCCTTAGCATATGTTTAATTTCCTGTTTTATTAATTCTTCAAATTAAATTTAAATTTAAAACTTTTAATCCCAGTCAACCTTCTCTATTATCATTTAAAATAACAATATTTGTAAACTTCCCCACACTCACAAATTCATTTTATTAAATAATAAATTATTTTTACTTAAAATCTTTATATGAAAAATATGAGATAAAATTAATGTAGATAATTATAATTAACATTGATATGAATTGTAATAATAAAATAAATAGGAAATTTAACCAAATATAGTTGAAATAAATCAATTAAATGCCTGATCTGATTGTGGGGAAGGTAATAAATATTGTTGTGTCAAATTATAATAGAGAGGGCTGGCTGTGATTAAAAGTTTTAAATTTTAATTAATGTGAAGAATTAACAAAACAGGTCATTAGAAATAAGCTAAGGATTGCTTATTAATAAAATTATATGATTATATAATATATTCTAATATTTATTCTTATAAAGGAATAAAAAAAAATTTAGACTAAAATTGGATAAAATTTATTTATTTAAATAATAATAACCAGTATCAAGAAAGAGTAAAGATTTTATATATATTTATATATTTTTTAAAATTTTAATAGCAGTCATGTTATTTTTATACGAAATTCTTCCTTGGTGGATCTTACATATTTATACTTTGTCTCCTTCCTAATTAATAATGACAATAGTTGGACCAGGACGAAGGATAGACTTGATCTTTGAGGACCAAGGGACGAAGTACCGCACTGCGGAATGTAGCTTCATGAAAGTTGCTCCTTCCATTTAAGACCAAACACATGAAGGTTCCTCTAAGTACCCTCTTACATCTTACTATATTTTCTTCTAATATAACTTATGAATAATTGTCATCCATCATAGGAAAGATTCATGTTCTGTCAAGTTTGTATCAACAAATTTTTTTTTTTATATATTTCGTCATAACCAGATCAGCCTGGACTGCCTTACACACTATTGAAACAATTAAGTTTTTTTTTAACTACTTATAATCTTGGGTTTTATTCTCGAAGACAAAAAAGATACCCTTAACTATTTACAATTTTATTATTATAAATAATTGTGATTTATAATAATAAATTACTAAATAAAAAGAAAAATAATTAAAATAATATATCACAGAAATTATAATATTGAATATATAATTATAAAACAAAAGAAACAAAGCAAATCTAATATTTATTGCTGGAACAGATCCGTTACTTAGGACTAGATCTCGACAAACGACTGACATGGAATCCTCATACAAGACTGAAAAGACAGGAAACTGCTCGTCGATTCCGAGTATTACAACATTTACTAGACAAAAGACTCAATCCATTACAAAAGACTGATTTACATGACTATTATAAGGCCTATCTGGTCATACGGAGTTGAGCTTTGGGGCTCCACTAAACCAACAAATTCCTCCCGAATCCAATCCTTACAGTCCAAAATCCTCGGATTTAACGCTCCTTACTTTGTCACAAATCAAGTCCTCCATCATGACCTCAATGTCCCATATGTTGCCGATTTGGCAAAAACCCGATACCAATTCCTTTAATGATAAACTTCTAAAACTATAAATATGTTTTACCTAATTTTTTAATGTTTCATAGAAATTGTTGTTTCGACTTGGGCAGAAGTTGAGTTTTTAAATCATTTAGTTTAAAAATTGTATTAAGGTAAAATAAAGTATAAATAATATTGTTAAGTATTTTGAATTATAGAGGATGATACATGTAATAAATGCTGTTTTGTAGTAGATTGTCCCTGAGGATAGCCGGATTGGCCGAAACGTCGGACTTGTAAGGAAAATAAAATGTGTTGAGACTAAATTGGAAAATTATTTACTTAAACAACATGAACCAGTCTAAAGGAAGTATATAAGATTATAAATAAATTATACTGTTTAAAGTATAAATTCAGCATGTTTTTACTTCTTCTATTCGTTATTCCATTGGACGTTTCGAGCTAAAACTAGCTCATCTTCAACCTTTTTAACGTCTTAAATTACATGTATTTCCTCCTCTAAACTTAAGCTGTCATTTCGTTCATTACTATTTTCTTTATGTGATATCAACTTATCATTAGTCGAACGCTATAATTTTCAAAGAAGGAGTGGGCAGCTGAGTGGTAACTCACTGTGCTAGTAACTCCAAGGAACATAGTTCGAATGCGCCTGTGGCAGACAATTATTTTCTGTTTCTCTATAGCTGTGTCTCTGCTCTTAATTTGTTAAAAATGAGGTAGTCGAGCGTTATTCTGATTAAAAATTACCTCCTTGCACAACCGTTAGTCTAAAAATAAAGTTCTAAATCCCTGATCTCTCAGGTTTGTAGAAGTATAGATTTATTTTTTTTTATTTAGTACTTATTATTTTTGGTGTTCATTATCTATGTCAATACAATTCCTATTGTATATGAAACTAATGGAAATGATAACTTTTTTTTTATAATTTTGGTATTTATGTTTTTATTTCTTAATTTTTTTTTAATTAATACAAAATAAATATTCCATAAAAATGTTAAAGGTAAAGAAGCGAGCAAACAGAGCAGAGAGAGATTATTGCAAGAGGAATCACGGAGGTGGACCACTGCCTTTTAAATTATTTTGACTTGCAAAGAACCGGAAGGTTGCAGCCACTGAATACCCAATCGGGGCGTTTGATTAGTAAATAGCCCTCGTCTCCTTTTCCGATTTCCGGCCTGATGAAACGGCCTTTTTATGTCGCCCCATCTTCCACCGCTCGCGTCATTTCTTAAGTAATCTTCTTCTTCCGCTCTTCTCGTTTTTTCGGGTTGTTTATTTTCACCGCAGCGGGGCAATTTAGTATGTTGAGGGTGTACTTGGCAGTATTCAGAATGCTTTATCGATACTCCTCGTCGAATCAACTCATTCCAACCTGTGTTTAGAAGGACTTTTTGTTTCACTTAAATTTAAAAAAAATGGAGAGGTGCGCGAATTGCAAAACTTTCACTTGAAATGTGATGAAAAAACGCAAAGACAAAATTCGTAAAACAATTATTTTGGAATTTAAATTATAATTATGGAATTATAATTATATTATAGGGGTATTCAAGATGTTGTGTTAAATGTAAAATGTTTTACCATGTTAAATGTTATAAATACAGGATTATACCCTATTTAAAGTCATGTTAAATGTTAAGAGATCCTAGCTACTATGTACTAGTTTTTAACCTTCTTCTTCTATTCCTGACAATCCTTCTAAGTGCCTGAAAAGAAGATGGCCATGAGACCTGCTAATGTACAACGTCATTAGAGTGCGATCTATGGGTAGTTTCTCTACACGACTTTATCAGTCCAATATAACTGAGATCAAATTTATTGAATGTATTAGAATGTACAGTTGTATATAGCAAAAAATAAATTTAAAAAAAAACACAAGTCACAACATGTCACACTTACTCTACGACACAAAACATGCCCTTCAGTTTACATTGATAATCACCATATACCACAAACAAATACTGTAGCATATTTAGGACTTAATATGGCAAAAGGTAGATATGAGGCCCACACGTCAAGACAAAATCTAAAACGCTAAATTTCTGACTGAGACAAATATATTCTACACTACACAGAAGTTCTAAATTATCGCTTAACGTATATAATTACTTACTAAAACCCATATGGACTTACGCCTAGCCAAATTTAAGGACCTGCTAAAAAGACACAGATTCAGAAAATACAAATTATTCAATTGCAAATTTTAAGACTGGCAACGAACTCACCACACTACGTTTCTAAGAGACCTTTCACATAGACCTACGCATTTCGACTAAAACGGACCACATTTTTATATAACTCAAAAACGGTTTAGGAACACACTACATGGACATTTCAATAACTTTATACGCATAGATGGCAAAATATGACATCCCTGAGGTAACTCGGCGCAAGCTGAAGAGGAGTTGGATGTGGGACCTCCCAGTGTAATTATATCATTTACTTAAGATCAGGAGAATGCACCACTGGGAGCTATCTCACTCATGCCTGGATAGTGCAGCTCATTTTCTGATCGTAAACTAGATTTACAGGAGCAAATAAAAAAAATTAAGATAAAACAAAATAAATACACTAATATTTCAAGAGAACTTAATTGTACGGTATTTATTTCTGCGATTTGTTGTAATATCTGACAAGCAGATTCTTTTATTTCAAACAAAACGTCGCCAATTAAATGGCTAAACTTGTTTTAAAAAACATAAAAGAGCAATGTTATGTCAATCCTGTTTAAAAAACACTCTCTGTTTTTCCAACTGGACGGAAAGTATACCTTAATTTCCGGGGTAAACACTGAGTGAATGTTTGGGAGCAGGTTTAAAAAGTGCCCTCATAATTGATTGTCTTTTTAAATGGGTTCGTTCCTGTCGAAATGGACCAGCAACAACTAAATATTATTAGAACTAAAAAAATAATTATAACAGCAATATACACTCAGTATGAAAAAAATTATTGGAACGATATTACTAAATATTTATATAAAAAAATTCATATTAGTTTTATTAATTTATTTTTATTTTATGTTATACTGAAGACTTTATATATATTATAATCCAAGATAAAGAAAGAAATATATTTTATAAAAAGGTGACTACAAAGCATTGTTTTGTACACATATAATATTAATAATAAATCTGAACCAGTACAACCTATCAAGGGTCAAGGTGGGCAGTACTTTGCAGGTATGCACTGTAACTACACCAACGGTTGTGCAAGGAAATGATTTGGTCAGAATCACGCTCAACTGCCAGATTTATACCCAATTTATAAGGCTGGGTGGACTCCTGGACTCCAGAACCCGGAGCCAGTCAACGGGGTTGACTCACGGCTACAGTGTGACAGAAAACAATTTTCTGCTCAACCGGATTCGAACCTTTGGAGTTAATAGCATCATGCCTTATTATAGTGCCACTGCACTCCCTGATTTTTTCATTTAATTTAGTTAGTGGTTTATTTAGTTAGCAATAATTAATTGCGGGTATTTTCTCTATTGTTTCATTTTTATATTCTTTGTTTATTATATTAATAATAATAAATCTCTACCTGTACAGCCCATGGAGGGTCAGAGGGTTCAGTACTTTGTAGGGCAGCACTGTAACTTGACCAACGGTTGTACAAGGAAATGATTGGGTCAGAATACGCTTGACTGCCAGATTTTTCCCTAATTAAGAGTACATACTTCATGAGACTAGTTGGACTCTGAAGAGCTCCTAAGCCCACAGGGTTTACTCAAGGCTACAGTGACAGAATAAATAATTATCTGTAACAGTCAGATTCAAATAGTTAATCCAAAGTATTTGAATTCAGTTGTTGATTATTTTCTATATTTATTTTTTTTCATGAGATTGATATTAATGAATCTTCTGAAAATTCTTTATAAACTTCACTATCAAACTGAAATCGTTATTTCATTGAAAGAAATAAAAAATCAAACTTCAAATCCACCTTATTATAAATAATATATAAATACATATATACATAAATGAACGACTGTATTTTTCAGAATATGAATGAGATGACCCCAATTATTCGCTTTATATTGTGAAAAGGCACAAAATTAGTAATCTTTATTTGCCGACGTTTCGCTCCAGCTTGTAGGACTTCATGAGGGAATTCTAAACAAATAAAAGAAATTAAAACAACTAAAAGTATTTAAGTGAATGGAATATGGTCCGGATGCGGTAAAAAAAAATCAAATAGTAGATAATTATACTATTTTATTGAGCCAACGTTTCGCCCCACGTTGCAGGGCTTCGTCGGGGCTAAAAAAGATACAAACACATAGTTACAAAAGGAAAAAAATAGAAAAAAAACATAAGTGTAAAATAACAGGGGTATAAAATGTAAAAAAGTAAGATATAATAAGAAAAATTAAAGGTTGTAAATAGTAAATGAAAAGGGTAGTAGTAACAGATAGATAAGAGAAGAAATATTAAAGAAAATGAAAAAGAAATATTTTCATTTATTTAGTTACCCTTTTCATTTATTATTTACAACCTTTTATTTTTCTTATTATATCTTACTTTTTTACATTTTATACCCCTGTTATTTTACACTTATACTTTTTTTCCTTTTGTAACTATAGTGTTTGTATCTTTTTTAGCCCTGACGAAGCCCTGGAACGTGGGGCGTAACGTTGGTTCAATAAAATAGTATAATTATCTACTATTTGAGTTTTTTTGACCGCACCCGGACCATATTCCATTCATCTATACACACGGTCAATCAATAATCTTCCAGTAAAAGTATTTAAAATTTATTCGACTATGTAATAGAATAAGATACAAAGAACTTAAGCTAAGGTAGGGTTAAAAACTATGTAAATATAAATGAAACAATTACATAAATATGAACAAAATATTGTACTTCTAAATATAACATTATTAAAAAATATATATGTTTAATATATTTCACATCTGTTTCTTCATTTTTTCATAATTGTTTTAACTTATATTTATAAATTTTTCTTATCCCAGCCTAGTTTACTTTATTGTTATCTCATGATCCTACATTATCAATGTATTTTTAATTGTTTTGTCTCTATTTTAGCCCTATGGAAGCCCTGAAAATGGAGCGAAACATAGGCTAATAAATAGTTGTTAAATATTGTTTTTTACTTTTTTCGAACATGTCCTTCGTATTCAAACCCTCCTTCTTTTTATATTTTGAAATATATTTTTTACAATTTATCACTAAGAGTATAGTGATGATATATATTTGCATCGATAGTGATAACGATCTGATTGTTAAATTGATGATAAAAGAAGGTATATGATTATCCAGAGATATTGGTATTCTTTTTCCTGTGCCTGTATC
Source organism: Halyomorpha halys (assembly GCF_000696795.3). NCBI lineage: Eukaryota > Metazoa > Arthropoda > Insecta > Hemiptera > Pentatomidae > Halyomorpha > Halyomorpha halys. The sequence continues at coordinate 816,485 of NW_027110118.1, read as the reverse complement.
TATTCGCAACGTGCCTCGCATACTCCAGCCCCTCCAGCCCCTCCAGCACCCCACCCATACGTTCCCCTCGCACCTGTCCTGGCAATGTAATCCAGGTAAGTGGTCTTACAGCCATCTTCTTACAGGAGAAAAAAAAAAACTTTCTCTAGCTATCTCTTTTTCTGTATATTTACTTATCCTGGATTTTCCTGTCAAACATTTTTTTCTGTATTGGAACAATCTTTAGAGAAACGTTGTTAAATTAAGTAATTCCCGGAACGTTAGCAAATTGTTTGCAAGAAATATTTCAATATTAATCATTTTTTTTTTTTTAATATTGTGTTCATACGACTAAAACTTTCTGTAACTTCAAATATTAGATCAAAAATTATACTCAATTATTTTCAAGCTAGTTCAGAAATTGATGAACATGCATAATTTTAATTTATGTAAGAAACTTCTAAACGAAAAATGCATTTCTCGGCTTCATACCCGAGGGAAAAAATATTTTTATAATGAGGTGTAAATAGTTGACCGGAGATAATATGAAGAAAACATGGTCGGGGGAGCGGTCAATAAAAAATACACAAATAAATGAAACTTCTTATTTGTCCCGACGGTTCGACCTGAAAACGAGATGACTACCTTAATTCAAAGACAAATTATTAAGAGATTAATAATAAGCTTAAAAAAATACAAAACATTTAAATTTTTTTTTTATTGTTGAGTTGTATTATTCTTACTTCATATATTATGTTTTACGTTTTTATATTCTAATTTTAATATCAATTTACTACTATCCACATAATTTATTGTTATATATTTTTTCAAGCTTGTTTATTATTATTTTCTTAATATTTTGTCTCTGAAGTTAGTATCACGTTTTGTTATTTCAGCCATGAAGCAGTCCTGAAATTCTGGTCGAAACGTAGGCAAAAATAAATAAGTTTCGTTTATTTGAGTATTTTTGCTGACCCCACCCTTGACCATCTTCTCCTTATAATTTATTTTCATTTTCTAACTTATTTTTCTCTTGTTGTTGCTAGTTTACCTTAGAATATGATTATTATTTCATTACTTGTTTTTATCCTCTCAACATTTAGATTAGATTTTTATTCAGGGCGATCAACATCTAAGTTATTAAACCCTTTTTACTTTATTTATCTTCTTGGCTTTGACATTTGATAGTTGAATGTATACTATTTCCTTTTTACACTGGTCGATATTGGTGGATTATATTTTAGTATAAAGTTGAGTTTCTTTCAGAAATTTTATTATTTTATCTATGGATTCTACTGAGTCTATAAGGACCAATTCTCTTGTACGAGGAATTTTATTATTTTCAAAGGCTTGACGAAATGGTGAGCATTCTTCAATTATATGCTTTATCGATAATGGGGACTGACAGGTTTGGCATATAGGCTGGTCCTCTTTTGTGATTAAGTGGAGGTGTGTTAATTTGGAATGTCCTATTCTCACTCTTGCAACAACCACTTTTTCTCTTCTGTTTCCCCTTATGGCACTTGTCCACTATTGTGTCTTGTTTTTTAACATATCCTGATTACCTAATACATTATAAAATTAAGTAGTTGATCTCCTAGCAAATGGTTATCCTCAAAAACTAGGAAACCACTTACAAAAACAAACACTAATATTGAAAAGAAAAAGATTCTAAAACAATTTCTTGTATAACAAAAACTCTAAACAATAAAAAAACATAACGATTACGCATTATATACACAAACACGGCCCCTTTTATCTAAGCTTTACGCCAATAGAAAGACAAAGATAAAATAGGCTACAATGTAAGTACTCGATATATGAGAAGAAGGCGGTTGGTAGAGCGGTCAGAATATAATACCAATAAGTTGGAATATCTTATTAATCGTGCCAACGTTTCGGCCAGAATTTCTAACCTTCATCAGGGCTAAGAACAAAGTATAAGATGGCAACCAATGAATACAAAAAAAGAAAATATAAACAGAAAACTATGAGAATATTTGCAGGATCTTATAGCTCACTCAATAAGAAAACTATGCAGCGGCATTTTGCAATTTTTGTTGGTTTTGGTGCAGAGTGATGCCCTGAAAACAAACTTTCCTCAACTAATTATTGAAAACTACATGTACACAGTGCAATTTAAGATTAATAACTATCAAAATTAAAACATTAATTACAATTGTCCTTTACAGTGTGATCAACACTGATGAGATAAAACTAACTTAAGGTTTGTGCCAGAACTTAATAGTAATGAAATGGAGGAAGGACTTTGTGGGTGTGTTTTGGTTTTTCCAACACGAAACTGTTCTTTATAGCTGTTTTGACTGGACCTTCTCCAAATTTTAAGCTATGAAGGAATTAGATCCAAGTCTAGGTTTTAAGATATCAGAAAGGGTTTAGTTAGAGAAAAAGTGATCTTGAGACAGACAAATGTATTAAAATAAAACGAAATAACTGGTGAAATAACTTATTTCTTCGCTTTGGTTCTTTTAGCTTTTTATACTTCCTCATTATTTTTTTTTCTACATTTTATTAGTTTTTGATGTTAATCACTCCTTTTTCTCTTTCTTCCTTTTCAATCCTTTCATATATTCTCTTTCAATTCACGGTAACTTTCCTCTTTCCCCCCCTTTTTTTTCTTCTCAAAAAGGCCTAGAAGATCAAGCGCATATCACAATTCTAATGCTTCTTCTTCATCTGCTTCCTCTTCTGCCATATGTCCCTCACGAGCTCTGTGTGTTTGCATTTTCTCTCCTCCGACCATGGATGACCCTTTCTGGAGGGCTTCTTTCCCACAAGAACCATCACTCCCTTGAGCGTCCTTCTGTACTCATCTCTGTCTAAGCAATCTCGGTCCATCAATCCCACTGTTCCATATCATCCATATCGTCCCACTTGCTTGAAATATCCTGTGGAATTTTTTTGACAGTGGATTTGTTGAAAAATTCTATGGTTTAGTCTTTCAGGTTTCATCCTCATCATGTGTCCATAGAACCACAGTCTTCCCACCCTAACGTCAGTCTCTTGTTTCCTTATAGATTTCTTGTTTCGACCTCAACCTGTATCCTTCAGGTGTTCTCAGAAGCCCCTCTAGAGGGAGGGGAGAGACACGAGTTTTTTTCCGGTTATTATTCCCCTCATTAACATAAATAAAAAACATCTAAAATACTAAATACAACTAATATTAATTTTAAAATAAATAGAATATAAACTTGCAATATATTAGAATGTCATACGATTGATAAAAGTAGTGATATATAGATATATAAATATACATATAAAACCTAACAAATAGATATAAAAAATTAACAAATTTATGTAAAAATAAATAATAAGAATATATACAAAAGTTATAAAATAACAAGTGGGTTTATACAACATATTGCTATGAAAGCTCTAACAACCGTCACATCAGGCCTAATAGTGCGACAATACTTGCATAACAATGATAACTACTATAGGTTTAAACTGTCGTTACATAAACGGATGATAATATTATCATTATTATTACTAGCGTATTATAATACAAATCAGAAGTGAGAAAACTATGTTAAAATGACCGAATAAGAACTATGTTTCCCTGATGTAGAGAAGTGTAATACAGTGTATAGAACAGCAGGGCGGATGAACAAAAACATGGCGGAGGGACATCATTCAGGAGATGATAGCGGGGACCAACAGGTCATATCTTGCGCACTCAATCATGTGGTCATGGGGTCCGCTCTTCATTGTGTTCGTTGGCAGGAGAATGTGTTCCCGCCCATTATCCAAAACAATTTCCTCAATTATAAACTCCTTCCACAATGAACTATGAACACTCGAGCAGTTTATTTATGATAGCACCTCATTTAGTTGGTTTTGAAGATAAATATTTATTAGAAACTAGTAACCCAGGAGATAGCACACAGTGCTGCAAAATGTGATTCAAAATGAAATGTGTCAAATCATGTTGATGAGTTTGGTTTCTTGCACTCAAATACCTATATCAACATGTGCACCGCACCAGTGTTTTATTGGCTCTCTCAATTTTTTTTTTTTATATTATCACTACACATATTTTTAAAATTTAATTTTCATACTTTAGTAATTAATTTATATATATAATTTTTTTTAACTGTTGATTATGGGTGTTACAACATAAACCCCTAACTAAATACAATGTTATTATTAAAAGAAAAAAAAAAAGAAAATAAATAGATAAGAATAATGCTTCTTAATAAAAGAGGAAAGTAAAATTAATGACAAAAAATAATGATATTGGTACACTTAAATAAAACAAACAATTGCCCTCTAATAGTGAAAAGAAACAAGTTAATTTGAAAAAGGGACGAGAGAAGAAAATAGAAAAAAAAAATATTAATATTGAATAAATAAAATGAGTAATAATAAAAAGTAAAATTGAGTTAGTGTAACTATGAATTAATTTTATATTTATTAAAATTTATAACGGAATGTCCTGCAGCAGTCTGGGCTTCAGTCTTCGGGTTGAGGTTGGGTTTACCAGGTTGTAGGTCACTGCTCCTTTAACTGTCGGCAACCGGGAGTGGAACTTCATGAACCGTTTTATGATGTAATCCTCTATTGACTCCATATGTAATTCGCGATGCAATTGGCTATTTCTTATGAACCAAAGAGCATTAACTGCGATTCTTAGGACTTTATTTTGAAAAGATTGTAGTTTTTTCCTTTTCATGAAGGATGCCGCTCCCCAGACTTCACAGTCGTATATCACCATTGGCCTGAGAATTGTTTTAAATATAAGAACAGTTGTTTGTGGTTTTATTTTGGAATTTCTGTTTAGGATAGGATATAGCATTGCTAATCTTGCATATGTTTGATGTTGATATGGTGATTCCAGATAAGGCGGCGATCTTGTTTCACTGGCAGGATTCCATTTCACATTTTTACCTTTGAGGATTTCAGTAATTAATTTAAATATATAAGATCAATAAAAGCCGTTAAAATAAACTATAGTGTATGTCTTATATTAAAGCTTACGTTGTTGGATATTGTCAATGACCATAAAGAAGAGTGGAGATGAGCGGGTTTGACCACTAAGGAAGATGGAGGGACGGGAGATATCGTTTTACCGACAAAGCCAAATAAGTTGGAACCCAATTTCGAAGCCATCTCCAGGCCACCTTCATTTTTTCGCCATATTGTCTCCCCTTTCAGGTCCTATAACTTGTTTTATATAGGACCAATCCAGAGTTCACCTGGGATCACAAGAGAAATAAAATAGTTCATAATAACGTTAAAATGTGTTAATTGATTTTAATAAAATAAATATAAAAATATTTAAAAAAAAAACTTGCTGATGAGAATAACGCATTATTTCTTTATCGAGGCCAAAATATTGGATAAGTTAAATTAAAAAAAAAAATATCTGTAATAGTTATCGGAGCTGAGAGCATGAGAACGTGTTCCTACAAGATTTTTTTTAAATTATTTATTTAATGTAATTTACAACTGTACAAAATAATACAATTGGTAAATATGTAGTATGTTTCATATAAACTTGAAAATCTTGGGAAGGAACCACCCAGTGGTGGTACTTCAAACATTAATTTAAATTAGAAGGTCCCGTGGCCATCTTCTTTTCAGATGCCTCGGAGGATTATCAGGGATTGTTAAGGATGAAAGATTAAGAATTAATGGGTTAGGATGGTTAAGGAGTTTGGAATAAAAAGACGCATATCTGTTTTGGGTTAAATCTGCAACGAATGGGAAGTTAAGGTCTTTGTGAATGAGTTTATTTGTGACGTAATAAGGAGCATCAAGGATTTTACGTAGGTTTTTGGATTGTAATGATTGGATGCGGGAAGAATTTGATGGTTTGGTGGAGCCCCAGAGCTCAATTCCATATGTCCAATTGGTCTGATTATTGTAGTGTATACTAATTTTTTGTAGTGAATGGGAAGTTAAGAGCGTTTGTCAAGTAAGTGTTGTAGCAATCGGAATCTACAAGCAGTTTCTTGTCGTTTCAGTCTTGTGTGTGGATTCCAAGTAAGTCTCTTGTCAAGATGGAGACCTAAGTATCGAATCTGTTCAACAGGCGTTAGTGGTGTATTCAGAAAGGATACTGTAGGACAGGAGGGCAGAGGTTTACGACGGAGAATGAAGGTGAATTTATTTTGATTCTCCAGTTTTTACACCATTCTTCAATAGATGTTATGTGTGCCTGTAGTTTTTGTGATCCATTAGTTGGGTCGTTGTTTGCAGAAAGTAAACGTGTGTCATCAGCGTATGTTGTTAGGAGTATGTTAGGGTGGTTGGGATGTCAGCTGTATAAACCGTATAAAGAATAAGACCTACGATACTACCTTGAGGAACACCGGCGGACTAAGAAAAGAAAGGTGAGTAGGCTAGGTTATGATTTACCTACAAGAATTTAAAATAAAATATAAATAATTACTTTGCCGTAGTAAAAATATAGAAAATATTAATTTGAAATTGAATGAATAAATAAAATCGAGACGCCTTTATTGAGAAAGAAATTTCAGAACTGTATCCCTGAATTGTAAAAAAATCTTTTATATTTTCCATATGTTCCTCATTTGGCTAGAACCAGAAAAAACTTATTACTTTCTCGTTTTAGTATTGTTTTATGAATAACTATATCTCAGGAACCACTAGAACTTCAAATCCCTATTAGAACCAAATTAAGCTTGTTGAGGATAGTTTCCTGTGGTTGATAACATTTATTATCCTAGGAGTATAATAAATACAGTATTCAGCGATATGATGTGTAGATATACCATCGTAGATTAATAAGTGGAGACGATGTTCGGGAGTGTGGTCAGCAAATATTTGTATTTGTATATCATTTTTTTTTTGTGCCGACGTTTCGACCTGATTTTCATGTTTTCATCTGGGGGGAGCTTCGGTAGAAATTCTGGTTAAACTGGCTGAGATAGTTTGTTTGTGTTTTATTTCTGACAGCACCCCCTCCCCCCGACCATCTTCTCCACTTATTTATCATTATATTCGCCAAAATTAATTTACAAAATATTGATTTTAGGAAAACTGCGTTTCGAGAACTATTTAACTTGAAGAGCTCACATTTCAGAGAATTTACTCTACTTAAAATAATTTACTGGTACATAGAACTACATCTGAACAAAAGATAGACTTGGAATCCTCATAAAAGACTGAAAAAACAGAAATTGCAGCACTTACTAGAAAAACGGTTTAAAGTTTCAAATAATTAAAAAAGACATGTGTCATAAATAAGTAAATCCACGTAAATAGAGGTTCAGTCAATAACAAAACTTTACTTAGACAAAGTTTCGCAAGTTTATTGTCGCACTGTCATGGCTTACAATGAAAAAAAAATCAAAAGTTTTTTATAACAAAAAATTTCTTGAACTAATTATTATAAATCTACATGCCATAGTATAATTTATGGTTAATAACTATTGCAATAAAACAAATATTTACAATTATCTATTACAGTGTGGTCTACATTGCTGTGATACAACTTACTCAAGGTTTGCAATATTTGTAATTGTAACTATAATATTAAATTAAAATATTATATATACATACATATATAGATAAA
>NW_027110118.1:806983-807352 GCF_000696795.3 Halyomorpha halys | reverse complement strand
TATTTTTTACTTTATTTCTGTTTTAGTATTTGTTAATTAAATTATTAGTTTTATCGCTAGAGATCAATTCATATTTTGCTGATTTAGCCTCCACAACGCTCTTATGGTCTAAATTGTAATTAATAAATCTCCTGTATGTCTATTCATTGTATTTATTATTTTGCATCTACCGATTGATATTGACAGCTGGTCCAACCTTATTTGATGTAATTTTCAAAATTAGTAAAAAAAAAGAGAAGTAAATAGGATTGAAACTATTGGAGATGGGTCTCGCTCCGCTGTTTCCATTTCTTGATTTTCTCATTTAGTTAATTATCAATTTTTTTCATACCTTCACATTTACATATACCTATATGTATATATATATAT
>NW_027110118.1:803890-805821 GCF_000696795.3 Halyomorpha halys | reverse complement strand
TGTACTACTGGGTAGTTTCTCTACATCCTGTATCATATCATTATGTCATTATGATCAAATTTACTGGTTGTATTTTTTTATACAGTTGTAAATATCAATAAATAAATAAAATAAAAATAAAAAAACATATTTGTGCATAGTCTATTATATTTACTTTTAGCCACTCCCATGATGTTCTATGCAGAAAGGTAGCACTCGAACCGTACTTTATTGTTATTAATAATAAACAATAGATAAATACGAAATATATTATATTATATTTTTTTAAAAACAACTTTGATTCTTTTTCTCAACTTTATTCTTTTTAAACCTTCCAACGTTTCGACCACTTAGGTCATTTTCAAGGATACCTTTACTTTGTTGTCATTTTCTCTACAAAGTTAGTACAAGTTTTAAATTTAGGAAAGAATTATATAGAAGAAATTAAATGGGAAAAAGGCAATTAGCCGGCATTTTTAAGAATTTTAAAAGAGAAAATGACAACAAAGTAAAGGTATCCTTGAAAATAACCTAAGTGGTCGAAAGGTTGGAAGGTTTAAAAAGAATAAAGTTGAGAAAAAGGATCAAAGTTGTTTTTAAATAAACTAAACCACTCTCAAACAAATATATTATTAAAAATTAATCTAATATTATATTATTATAAATAAGTAAAGGGGAAAAAAGGGAAAATAGAGAATAATGTTCGAATCGGAATAAGCTGTCCAATCACGAAAAATTTCAAACTCACTTCACATTCTTTAATTACCTTTATTTTCCCATTAATTTATTCCTTACAACCTTAAATCATGTACTATTGAATTATTTGTAAACATATTGTTTCATCTACAGTAGTACAAAAATCTTAAAACTAGTACCACTAGCAGAGGAGATTCCTACCTACTACACTGACGACCCCTTTGGATTATAGAAACCAGAGACTGTTTAACTTATTTATTAGCAGTATATGATTTTATTTTTATGTTTTCTTCGCCTATCTTTAGCTTACTATCTTCAGCTCTACATCATCTTCATCAAGTTCACCTACCTTCATTGTATCTTTTTCATATCTGTGCATATTCATATATGCAAGTATCTGACCTTAGCAGTTGTAATTAAACTAATATAAATTAAAACTAGTTTTAATCAACACTTAATCTACAATTTTTTTTATCTAGAGCTCTGTAGGTTAGTTTTATTTGAAAAGATCTACGAACAACTCGTATCTATATAATTTTTATTTATTGTCATATCAAATTACTATTTTATTGTTTCAATATATTTTTATCATTCAAAGTAGTTTTTTTTTTGTATTTTCAAGCATTTTATTATTTTCCTGTAGTTTTATATCTTTTTTATTTTCTTCCATCTTCTATATTATTCATTTATATAATAAATATTATTTTAATTTATATATAAGTAGATGGTCAGAGCTGCGGTCAAAAGAGAAACAAAAATAGTCACTTTGTTTTTGACTGCCGTCAAAACAGCCCTGACGAAGCCCTGCAACGTGGGGCGAAACGTTGGCTCAATAAAATAGTATAATTATCTATTAAAATACCTAACCTAACCATCCCTAACCATATTCCATTCATCTATACACACGGTCAATCAATAATCTTCCAGTAAGAAACAAAAATAGTTTACAACTATTTATTTTCCGACGTTTCGCAGAAGAGAGGGCTGTTCCAAGATAAAGGTTGCTTCTGTTTAACCTTTATCTTTGAACAGCCCCGATGAGGCCCTGTAAAGTGGGCCGAAACGTCGGAAAATAAATTATTTTTGTTTCTCTTTTGACCGCAACCCTGACCATCTTCTTATATATAAATTTTTATGGTCAACTATATATACATATATTTTTTTAGTTTATTCTTTTAATTTTTGTATGTTCAAATTTTCCTTTTTTTTTTTCTCTTTTTCACAAACTATTTTATTTTATAATGTATCATCTATTT